>NC_141991.1:170001608-170249108 GCF_049901715.1 Pseudonaja textilis | reverse complement strand
ATAATAGACTGAAAATGTGATTTGTTTAATAAGTCTCTACCTGGTCTGAAATAAAGTTAAGGACATCTTTTCTGAGCTATAAAAATGGCCAGTGTAAGAAGATATACTATTACTTGATTCATACATTGTGACAACCTATTCTGTGAGCTTCTGGTTTAAGCTGGGATATGAAACCAACCATTGCCATTTATAAACTATGATGTACAATCCTAGTGAGCAGGAGAACAGGTGCTTTTTTTCAATCATTTTGAAAATGAAAATGAAATATCAATCATATTTTTCTGTTTATTTGCTAAAACTTACTGTATATTGCACTCTAATTGAAAATGAGTTCTTGGCATGTATCAGTAATAATATAAATACAGTAATATTTGCAACTAATTGCAATGATCTGCTACATATTTATTTTATAGAAGATAATGTTGAAAAGGCATTACACAAACTAAAACCATATCTATCTATTGGCCCTGATGGATTATGTTCCTTCTTCTTAAAAAAAGCTTTCCACTGCCATAGCTGAACCACTAAGCACAATCTATGAGATATCTTTTAGAACCAGCTCTTTGTCCAACCTATGGTCATTAGCCACAGTTATTATTATCTTCAAAAAGAGTGACCCCAGCCTAGTTGAAAATTACAGACCAATTTCATTATGTTGTGTCACCTGCAAAAACAAGTCATGGAATCAATCATCAACCAATCCATTACCCTCCACTGAGAGACAAACAACCTACTCTCTAACAAACAGATTGGTTTCAGGAAAAAATTGTCCTGTACTCTACAACTCCTACACTGCAGAAACATTTGGACTATACAACTAGTCCAGGGTAAAGCAATAGACGCAATTTACATAGACTTCTGCAAAGCCTTTGATTCAGTGGTACATGACAAATTACTGTTAAAACTATGCTCTTAGGACATTTCTGGATTACTTCACAAATGGATAGCTGCATTCCTGTCAAACAGGCAACAAGTAGTCAAAATAAGGAGTGCCCTATCAAACCCTGCACCAGTTAACAGCGGTGTCCCCAAAGGTAGCATTCTAGAACTCATTCTCATTCTAATTTACATAAATGACCTTTGCAATCATATTATAAGCAACTGCATCCTCTTCTCTGATGACGTAAAACTATTTAACACCACTGACAATACTGCTACCCTACAAAGTGATCTTGACAATGTGTCAGAATGGTCAAACAATTGCCAAATTCAAATCTCAACCAACAAATGCTCTGTCTTACACATTGGCAACAAAAATCAGAACAAAATACAAACTGGGTGGATACGACCTTGTAGACAACCCTCACTTTGTCAAGGACCTAGGAGTACTCATTTCAAAAGATCTAAGCCCCAGAGCTCACTGTAACAGCATTGCCAAAAAAGCATTAAGAGTCGTTAACCTAATTTTGTGGAGCTTCTTCTCTGGTAACACTGTACTGCAAACCAGGGCATACAAAACCTTCACCAGACCAATTCTCAAATACAGATCATCTGCCTGGAATCCACACTGTATAACAGACATTAATACAATTGAGCAAGTCCAGAGGTATTTCACTCATCTGCTCACAATAGAATACCTTATGCTACCAGGCTTGAAATTTTGGACCTGGACAACCAAAAACTACACTGCCTACAGTCTGATCTAAGCTTAGTACACAAAATTGTCTGCTACAACATTCTCCCTGTCAATGACTACTTCAGCTTCAACCACAATAATACACAGGCAAACAATAGATACAAACTCAAAGTAAACCGCTCCAAACTCGATGCAGAAAAAATGACTTCAGCAAAAAATGACTTCAGAGTGGTCAATGCCTGGAAGTCACTACTTGACTCTGTTGTTACATCCTCAAACCCCCAAAACTTTAACTTTAAGCTGTCTACCGTGGACCTTAAACTGTATACCGTGGTGGCATAAGTGCACCAGTATGCCTACCGTCCCTGTCCTACTGTGCCCATTTATCAATTTATTCATACTCATATTATGTGTACCCTTATACCTGTTTATACTTATATATTTATATGTTGTGTTCATACTTATACTTGTTTACTCATACATGCTTGACAAAAAACAAATAAATAAAAATAAATAAAATAATAATTTAATACAGCAACCATAGATTTGTATACTAATCTGACTAATCAGAAGATGCCACCTTTTTCATAAATAATTAACATTCATATCATGGCCAAAGTTCTTTGGGAATAGCCAAATCTTAATAGCTTTCTGGAGATTAACAAATAGGAGTCTACTTTTATACCCCAGGTAATATGTTGCTCCAGAAAAATGGAGTGGCCATGAAGGAGGCTTCCCCATGTAGTCCCTGGTGTGCCTCAGTTTTCATAGATAGGCTTTTATAGATAGGTAGAACAGGGGTGTTAAACCCACATCATCACAGAGGTATCACGTGGCATATCAGGACTTTCCCCCCCTTACTAAACTGGGCATGGGCATGGCCAGCATGTGACACATCCGGCCCATGGGCCATGACTTTAACAGCCCTGAAGTAGAGGCTGTCAGAAGTAACCAAGTGTAAGGCTATATATAGGTATTCCTTACTAAACAAAATTAATTAAGGTCAGCATTTCAATCACTAAGTTATCTAGTTGTGATGTCACATGATCATGCCACTTATCAACTGCAGTTCTGATAACCCCCCAGAAGTCATTAAGTGAGGACCTCATGTTACTGCATCTTCTGACTTCCTGTCAGCTTCCCTATCAACTTATCTTGTGGAAAAGCAGCAGAGGAAGGTAGCAAATCATGATCACATGAGCACAGGATGCTGTGACCATCCAAATTATGAGCCAGTTGCCAAGTAGCTGGATTGTGACCATGTGCTGCAATAGCCACAACTTCGAGGACTGGTTGTTAGTATTACTGTTTAATGACACTATAAGTTTGAATAGTCACTGAATGAGTGTGGTTAACCAAGGATCACCTATATAAGGTTTCAAAAGTAGTTTACTGGTAACCACTGCAGTTCTTGACATGATGAAATAAAGCAAAGGCCTTCCCCTTACAGTTCCAATAGGAGACTGATCTATATGGAGAGTGTGAACCAACAACGGTGAATTGTGCTAGTCTTTTGAGAAATGAACATATTAGTTATAACATGGACGGATGACTTCCTTGGTAGTTTACTGTTATATTGTCATATGACATATGCAAGCAAGCAAGCAAAGAGAAAGAAAATAGAAAATATATCAATTTCTCAAATGCATTCAACTGTTCTCAGGACATCTATTTCTCAAATAGATTCATTATATAACTTCCTGACAGTTAGAACAATTAATCAGTGGAACAACTTGCCTCCAGAAGTTGTGAATGCTCCAACACTGGAAGTTTTTAAGAAGAGATTGGATAATCATTTGTCTGAAATGGTATAGGGTTTCCTGCCTCAGCAGGGGTTGTACTAGAAGACCTCCAAGGTTCCTTCCAACTCTGTTATTCTATTCTATTCTATTCTATTCTATTCTATTCTATTCTATTCTATTCTATTCTATTCTTTGTTCTGGCTAAAGATAGTATCATCAGACAATTATGTGTGTTGAGAAGGTGACTTTTGCTAAGAGCGGAACTACATTAGCTCCCAGGTAAGTTTGTAAAGGATTGTGATCAGCAGCAGCATAATTTCACATTATAAAATATATAAATCAAGTTATTTAAAAACAGTGTCTGCATTTAGTCTCTATGGAGTGGAGTACATGCACTCCTCTTCCCACAGGAGGGAGCCCTAGAATTAAATTTTAAGCAAGTTTTCTCTTTTCCTGCCCCTTTGCATTGTTTTATTAAATATGTTAACCAAAGATATTAAGCAGCAGGCAGTCAATCATAGCTGACTTCCAAACGTAATTATTTCATTGCCAGCTAATGTCTCCTCTTCCTCTAAAGACTAATTATATTTCAGAATATAAAATTACGACGATTAATTATATTTTAGCTCGTAGAACATTGCAATATGTTTCTTTGAAAATATATGTAAATATGTAGCTGCCTTGAACCCCACTTTGAATCAGATTTATTTCATAATTATATTCCACCTTCCTTCAAACCAATCTACCACATTAACAGAATTAACTTTATCAGATACAGATGCTATGTTAGATAACTTCAGAAATTGCTTTCTGTTTAGTCCTAATTTATTCATCCTTGCTCTGAGCAATTCTGTTTCTTCCAATGGCTTTAAGCACAATCACTGTAACCCTCAGACAACAGCTCAGATGGAATTTGTAGGTCTAACATGTATCTTTAACACATTCTTCGGCTCAGTATTTGTAAACAGCAATGGATCATGCCCAGTATTTCCTAGCCGAACCACTACAATGATCTAATACATATTGATTTTACAGAAGACAATGTTGAAAAAGCACTACGCAATCTAAAACCATCTCTATCTATTGGACCGGATGGAATATGTACCTACTTCTTGAAAAAGCTATCCACTGCCATAGCCGAACCTCTAAGCATAATCTTTGAAAAATCTTTCAGGACCAGCTCCTTGCCTAACCTATGGTCACAAGCCACGGTCATCCCCATCTTCAAAAAGGGAGACCCCAGCCTAGTTGAAAATTACAGGCCAATCTCCTTATGCTGCGTCACCTGTAAAATCATGGAATCAATTATTAACCAATCCATTAACCTCCACTTAGAGACAATCAACCTACTCTCCAATAAACAATTTGGTTTCAGGAAAAAACTATCTTGTAATCTGCAACTCTTACAATGCAAAAACATATGGACTACACAACTCGATCAGGGTAAAGCAATAGACGCAGTCTACATAGACTTCTGTAAAGCCTTTGATTCAGTGGTACATGACAAACTATTCCTAAAACGAAAATCTTATGGTATCTCTGGACAACTGCATAACTGGATAGAAGCATTCCTGTCAAACAGACAACAAATGGTCAAAATTGGAAGTGTCCTGTCAAATTCTGTACCTGTCAACAGTGGTGTTCCCCAAGGCAGTATTCTAGGACCAACTCACTTCATACTCTACATAAATGACCTCTGTGATCATATTAAGAGCAACTGCATTCTTTTCGCTGATGATGTAAAGCTGTTCAATACCACAGACAATACTGTTACCCTTCAAAAAGATCTTGACTGTATCAGAATGGTCAAACAAATGGCAGCTTCAAATCTCAACAAATAAATGCTCTGTCTTACATATTGGCAAAAAAAATCAGAAAATAAAATACAAGCTGAATAGTCAAGATCCAAACTCTGTCAAGGACCTTGGAATACTCATCTCTAATGATCTAAGTGCTTGAGCCCACTGTAACTACATAGCCAAAAAGGCATTAAGAGTTGTTAACCTAATGTTACGTAGCTTTTTCTCTGGTAATATCACACTACTAACTAGAGCATACAAAACATTTGCTAGACCAATACTCGAATACAGCTCATCAGTCTGGAACCCACATTACGTATCTGATATTAACACAGTTGAGAAAGTCCAGAAATGTTTTACAAGAAGAGTTCTCCACTCCTCTACTCATTGTAGAATACCTTATGCCACCAGACTTGAAATTCTAGACCTAGAAAACCTTGAATTACGCCGTCTTTAGTCCGATCTAAGTATGGTATATAAAATCATACTTTGCAATGTCCTACCTGTCAATGAATACTTCAGCTTCAACCATAACAACACAAGAGCAAACAATAGATACAAACTCAAGGTTAACCGCACCAAACTTGATTGCAGGAAATATGACTTCAGCAACAGAGTGGTCAATGTCTGGAACACTCTACCTGACTCTGTAGTTTCTTCCCCAAACCCCAAAAACTTTAACCTTAAACTGTCTACTATTGACCTCACCCCTTTCTTAAGAGGTCTGTAGGGGGCGTGCATAAGCACACCAATGTGCTTACCGTCCCTGTCCTATTGTTTCTTTTATTTTTTCTTATATGTACCCATTTCATGTATTCATAACTATGTATATACTTATTATCTTGTAAGCAATTGACAAATCAAATAAATAAATAAATATAATAAAAACATGTCTGGAGATGACCAGATTAGAAAGGTTGGTGAATATCACCCACTTATCTCATCCACATTTTAATTTCATTACAATCCTGTAAGATAAACTGAGGTAAAAGTTTTTTTTTTAAGTAATAGTTGTACCATCAGTACAATTGCAGGAATCTAACAACCAAGAGAAGGAAAAGTATCCCGTTATTTGATATAAAGTATTTATTCTATAGAATGTATAAAATATTAATTCTATTGATTGGATGACATGCCCATTTCAAACCTTCAGTCTTCCTCAGGGAACAGTCTCAGAAAGCATAACAGCTACACATCATCAATGCTGTAACTGTTTCTCAAAAACTGCCCCTAAGAGAAAACTGTAGTTCCAAACACATACTGCCTCTAATATAGAATAAATATTTGATAACACAGTTCTGCAGTTTTCTCTCAGTTGGCACTTTCAAACCTTCTCATTCTTGGTCTGGGCCCTGCGGAGAGAAATCACACTTCCTTCCACTTTCAGTCTGTGGCACAGCTTGATCCAGGTATGGCTTTGGCATCTGTTGAAAAATACGCTTGGTGATTTACTTCTGAATGATGGACCAGAATCTCCCATTTTGCAGGTTTTCATTATGAAACAGAATGTTACAAAGGGCATTATGCCAAATTACAGATTTCATTAAAGAAATTCATGATTTTGTTTCCAGCTGCAAAGCATAGGATTGTTATATTGATTATGTGCCATTGAGCTGTTTTCGACTCCTTGTGACCACATAGATGTTTTTCGTGATGGTCTATCCTTAACTTGTGCTTCCAAGTTGTAGGAAAAGAAAGAGCAGAACCTGGGGCTGGAGTTAAACAAAGGAATCAGCCTAGAATCACTATGTATAATGACCCTTATCTAAATTTAGCAGGTGCTGCTAGTTGAGAATATTCTTGTGCATTGCCATTTTAGCAATAAATGAGTTTCATTGGGCCCATGTGTGGACCTGGTCTTTCATGCCTGACATAAATTTTCCAATGGTACATAGATCTATTACCTAAATCCATTTCCATACAGTTTCAGGCTGGGCAATAACATGGAAATCTCTGACCATCTTTCTGGCTGTTTTACCAAAAACCAACAACCCGTGATTATTATTATCATGCTACTGGATACTGGCTCTACTTCCTAACATGAGGCCCAGCAATGCTACTGTGCCTGAAAGAAGGAGTCTTACACTTTATTTTATTTTGTCATGGACCACATTCACCATAGCAAGTTTTAAAAAGTTCCCCTGTGATCATCATAGCACCCCTAACACGGCCTCACAATCGCAGATGGGCTTAGTGGCCCAAAAGGCTGTGGACTATATCTTCCCAAGATGATCTAAGTAACAAAGAAACAAAGACAAGTATAGTTTGTTGAATGAATTGTTAGGATTTAAGTAAATGAAAATGCTGCTATCCTCGACAAAGAGACCAATAATATCGTAGCAGCTTCTTTAATGTTTAACAGGTGGACGGATACAAAATGAGAAAAGTTTCCCACGTTGTACTGCAGATACTTTCACCTCATTTCAGATGTTGTTTAGCTTTACTGGAAAGTTAGTAAGGTAAAAATTGTGTGAAGAATTTTGCTTGAGAGAAGTCACAAGAGTCCTTTGGCTGCTAAGAAAATTTATCTTGGCTCATTTATGTTTTGAATTTTAGCTTCCTGTCACTTACCAACGTACTTTAATAGTCTTGAAATTCCTTGAGGCACAAGCATCTTGTAAATAAACAGTTTACCTCATAGCTTTGAAACTGGTTGCTATGGAAACATTAAAATATAATATTACCTATATTTTTGTTTCCATATATGAGGAGAATCTTAGGATGGTTTGTCACTGGAGCTTTTTCCCTCTCCATGGAAAGAGACAAACACTTGGCTTTACAGACCACAAAGCAATTATAAATTCCTCCGACTCTAATTAAAAACCAGATATGTTTCCAAAACACTATTAAAAACACACTAGGGGAATAAGGATTTCAATTTATTGTCATGAATATCAAGCTTGTTTTCTTATTAGCTGCAAAGCAATGAAGATTAAATGCTCCATAGGCAAAGCATTTTGTTTAACAATGCTAAAAAAATGTGCCTCAACAAGAAAATGGCATTTGCAATTTGTGCTTTCCTTTCCTTGAAATATATTTACAGTAAATGAATCTGCACTAATGAGAAATGTTTCCCATTAGAAGACACTATAATTTGCAGCAAGCAGCAGATGTGTCACATCATATATGATTAAAATTCTTTTCACTCTTACATTCTCAAAATCCAGGTCCATTGGTTTATATTCACGAGCCAAGCTTTTACACAGGACACCTACATTCATCTGTTTATTCAATTTAACTGGTAGCTACCAGTTTATCAGTGTCCCCACCCCTCATCCGAAATGCTGCAGGCAAGAGATTTGCAATTCAATATAGTAGGTCAAATCTTCCTGCTGAGGAAATTTAGCTACTAACCACATCAAACCGTGTATCAGGAAGAATAACGATGATGGTGATGAGATACAGTGAAACTTCACTTCAATACTAAATCAATTATTTTTGCCTTTCTCCACGTGAACTAGGTTGCCAAAGTGTAACGCCGTGTTTATTTAATCTCATTCAGAAATGAAACCGAGGGTGATCAAGAGCCTTTCACAATCGGGGGCTGCTTTATGTTCTATTTTATAATCCTCTGTTTGAAAGTGTTTTGTATCACAAAAGCTATTCCAGAGAAGACTGATTGATTTGATTTGTGCCAGCAAATCATTTTCAACTCCTAGCAACCACATAGATTTTCTTCACGATGATCTATCCCTAACATGGTCTTTTGGGTCTTTCAACCGGGCACCCATCTTCAATGTAACTGAATCATTGACCTTGCCCCTGGTATAATAGTGGACAACCATTTAAACATTAGCCAGGAGTGTGCAGCAGCTGCCAAAAAAGTCAACACAGTTCTAGGCTGCATAAGGGATAGAATCAAGATCACGTGAAGTGTTAATACCACTTTATAATGCCATGGTAAGGCCACACACTTGGAATACTGCATTCAGTTTTGATTGTCATGATATAAAAAAGATGTTGAGAGTCTAGAAAGAGTGCAGAGAAGAGCAACAAAAATGATTAGGGGACTGGAGGCTAAAACATACAAAGAACGGTTGCAGGAACTGGGTATGTTTAGTCTAATGAAAAGAAGGACTAGGGGAGACATGATAGCAGTGTTCCAATATCTCAGGGGCTGCCACAAAGAAGGGGGAATCAAGCTATTCTCCAAAGTACCTAAGGGCAGGACAAGCAGCAATGGATGGAAACTAATCAAGGAGAGAAGCAACTTAGAACTATGGAGAAATTTTCTGACAGTTAGAACAATTAATCAGTGGAACAACTTGCCTCCAGAAGTTGTGAATGCTCCAATGCTGGGAGTTTTTAAAAAGATGTTGGATAACCATTTGTCTGAAGGGTTTCCTGCCTAGGCAGGGGGTTGGACTAGAAGACCTCCAAGGTCCCTTCCAACTCTGTTATTCTATTCTATTCTGTTCTGTTCTGTTCTGTTCTGTTCTGTTCTATCCTATTCTATTCTACCCCTTTCTTCTCTTACCTTTCCCAGCATTACAATCTCTTCCAGAGATCTGGGTGTTCACATAAATGTGTCCGAAATACCAACCCAGATTGGATCCTGTCCAAAATATGATAATTTAAGTTGGACCATTTGTGCCCTCAATTAGAAAACTGAATTGATTTGTTCAAAAACCCACCAGTTTGTTTTCTTGGCTCTCTATCTTATTCATAGTGTTCTCCAACACCAACTCAAACATCAAACTGCCTAAAAGCTCTCCACTATCTCAATAACTTCATTACCAATTCTAACTTACCAATTCAATAACTTCTACACAATTCTACCTATTGTGATTAGTTTGGTCTTTTTTATGTTTAATTTTTCACTTCATGTTAGCCTTACAGGGCAGACAAGTCAGGAAACATGGCTAGATGTTTCTACGCTACTGTATTCTATTTTATTGAAAAGATACATTAATTGAATCTTGTAAGTCTGAAAGAACAATTCACCTGCTGTCTCCTATGCTGCCTGAGAAACTAGGGAGGGCCTCTTTGGTATCTCGAATCCGGCCCACTAACCAGCTGTGGGCTATGCTGTCTCTTATTTGACTGTTTCCTAGGCAGCATCTCTTCATCCTGTCTCCAAAGGACTTTCCCACATAACATTACACGCTGTTCTTTAACTTTTATTGCTAGAGCTTGCAGATCCTTTGCATTTAAAAAAATGCAGAGTTATGAAGCTGCTCATCCGTCATTAGTTGGAGAGCTGATCGAATAGATACATAGGTCATAGAGTTTCAGCATTTCCTACAATAGTGGGATATGCAATGCATTTTTATTTAAATATAATGCAAATATTGCAGCTATAATGCAAATTAACATACCCTAATTATCTTTTTGGCAACTCATAGGAAAAGATTGTAAATTAACTTTAACCTCTAGTATATAAAAGCCTCTATTCTCTAGATACAATTTTTGCCTTATTTGAAGAATAATTAATACAATTATAAATGCTATGTGGATTTTTAAAGAGATCCAGTTACAGTCATGGTTTTAGGCAAAGCATCCCTCTGAAGCTGTTTCATGAAACATCATGACTTTTTCTATAAGTGAAGAACGTTGCTCTGTTTCATCTGCTTCATCTTCCTCCTAAAGGTAAAAGTTCCTGTCCAGTCATTTCCGATTTTAGAGGATGGTGCTCATCTCCATTTCTCAGCCAAGAGAGCCAGTGTGGTCCAAAAACATTTCCATGATCATATGGCCAGCATGACTATATGCCAGAGAGCATGGAAAACTGTTACCTTTCCATCGAAGTGGTACCTAGTTATTTACTCATGTTTGCATGCTTTCAAACTGCAAGGTGGACAGGAGCTGGATCAAGGAACAAGAACTCACCCATTGCATGGTGCTCGGGTCTCAAACTCAGGCTGTCAGCTTTCCAGCTGACCAGCTCAGCATCTTTAACCACTGAGCCATCATGCCCCTTTTATCTTTATCTCCCTCCTACAGTGATTCTAATTGATAAAAGGGATTACTGTGCTTTTGTTACATCTCAGAAGTATCTGTTGTGGTTCGCCGGCAGCCGGTGCAGACAGCAGAGATATTGGACAGTGAGGATGAAAGGGAACCAGTCAGGGAGTCTGGCATGGACTTGGATGAGAGTCCTGCATCTGATGCAGGGGTGGGGCCAGGACCATCTGAGAGTGGGGGTGCTGCCTTTGGAGCCTTCAGACTCTGGTAGCAGTGAAGCAGAGGACCCTGGGGAGCCTGTTCCCAGTGTGTGTGTGTGTGTTTGTGTGTGTGTGTGCAGAGCTGCTAGAAGGCGAAAGGAGCTGAAACAAAAGGGGCAACTCAGGAATAAGGTTGGGAGGTGATTGGCCCTCCCATCAGGGATAAAAGTCAGTCCTCAATGACAAAGAGGAAGCAAAGCAGTTCAGTAATCTCCAAGTCCTTCATGAAGCTCTGCCCTCTGGTTGGCTTTTTCTGGGTTTTTGGGTTGGTTTCTGTTAGCCTTAATTGGACTTCTGTTTCTTGGCAGCATTCTACAGCACTAATCTGGAGGAACTGTGTCTAATGCAAGTAATTCCCAGCGTCAGATTAAACAAGGTTTGACTTTTAAATTCAGTTTGTGTTTTATTAAGTTTGACGAATCCTGGGTCAGAACAGTAACTTCCAGCAATTGGGAGTGGCAAAGAAAGACTGGGCACTGCCACAAAGGGGTCTCTGAAGGAAATCACACTGTCTTTCACCTCTGTAAAGAGATCTGTGTCACAGACAAAGGGCTTCATCAAAGCGAGTCCAACTTCCTTGAAGAGGCTTCATGAACATCTGCTTTCATATCCAGATGCATGTTTGCAGTTAATCAACTAAATAAGCTCTCACAGTAAGCTAAATTGCCAGCTGTCTAACAATGGGCAGAACTCTTCTTTCTCCTAAAATTCAAGTATTTTTAGTGCATTTTAAGAAGGGGAAAATTTTCACATTGAGGCTCTTACATTTTAAGAATAACTAAAAGTTTCTACAATTCTACATCACTTTTATTTTTAATATATTTTTTTTCATTCCCAAACAGCTAGTAAATTATTTTGATTTAAATATAAAAGTATATATTTAAAAGTATTCCAGGAAAGATAACTGACAAATGTTATCTTATAGTTTCAGCTGGTAATAAACATTCATGGCTTTTTTTAAAAAAAACCCTAGTCCAATAAAATGTATTGACTGACCCAGATTTAGTGACCCAAGACTTCCTTATGGCTAATGCCTTCTGGGGAAATGGGAATCAACACATTTTGTACTTTTCTATTGTCCAGCCTCAGTGAAGCCAATAGAATTTATTAAGGCCCACTGAAAGGACAGAAAGCGTTATTCAACACCATGAACTGCTGAAATAGGGTTGAGGCTGAGCCATTTTCAAGCCATTATCAATTTAACTCATCCTAGATAGGAGATGGGAGTGCCTCACGTATTGTTCCAAGGACAGAATGACATGCTGCTAACCGCTTGAGGTTTTCATCAATAATTAAATGTATTCCATTTGCAGCTTTTTAAAAAAATTTCTTAAAAGCAGTAGAATATGCAGTTTGTTGGTGAGATGATACAACAGAGACACATTTTTTTTAAAAAAAAATATAGCTTGTGGAACAGAAACTGAGCAACTGTCTACTGGAGTCTACTGCAACCAATATGAAAGGATGCATGCAGAGGAGTGTCGTAATCTTAGTGGAACTTCTGTGGACCTTTGCCAACTATGTGCGATACCTCTGTAAGATGGCTTTCCAGGTGTGCTGAGATTAACAGGAACATTAAGGTAACAATTGCTGATGTACCTTCTGGCCAAAAGAATTGATGGTCTTCATTCTTCTTCTTCTTCTTCTTTTCCTTCAGCGTTTGTCTCGCGCTCGGGCGAGGTCCGCTAATGTCCTTGAGTACTGCTTCCACACCTCTCTGTCTGCCACGTGTGTCGGGTCTGCCTTCGCGATCTCTAGATCGGCCTTGATCGTGTCCATCCAGCGTTGTTTAGGTCTACCACGCGGTCTCGCTCCTCCGACAGTCACCTTCATTACAGATTTGATGATGGATTCTTCCTTGGCGCGGCTCACGTGGCCGAACCATCGTAGCCGGGACTGCCTCATGACCGTGGGGATGGGCACGACGTTGAACCGTCTACGCACTTCTTCGTTCCTGACGCGATCGAGTAGGGTGAGGCCTACCGACCATCGGAGCATTCGCATCTCCATTATCTGGAGTCTGCTTTCGACTTCTTTGGTTGTCGGCCAGCACTCTGCGCCGTATATGGCCACGGGCGCACCACAGAGTTATAGATTTTCGCCTTCAGGCGCATCGGCATCTTCTTGTCACAGAGGACGCCCGTGACGGACTTCCATTTGCCCCACGCTGCATTGATCCTGGCTGCCACCTCAGTTTGTAGTAGGCCTTCTTCCCCAAGAGTAGTTCCCAGGTACTTGAAGGTGGAGGCGCGCGGTAGCTCCTGCCCGTTCACGTGGATGGAGCCTGTCATTTCATTGTCAGTGGTCAGGTATTCGGACTTCTTTAGGTTCAGCCGGAGCCCGAACTGCTCGAGGCGGTCGTGCCACTGTTGGACTCGGTGCTCTAGTTCAGCCTTGCACAGGTTGGCCAGGAACACATCATCGGCGTAGAGCAGTGTCCATGGGGCGGGCGTGTACAGGTCGTGTGTAATTGTGTCCATCACCAGAATGAACAGCAGTGGTGAGAGAGCAGAGCCCTGGTGTACGCCGACGGTAATATTAAACTCCTCTGATATCCCAGCTGCCGCTTTTACACGGCTTTTGTGACATCTGTATAGGAGTTGGACCCATTGTACGAGCAGCTCAGGCACGCCGTGGTCTCGCAGTGCGTACCAGATGAGATCGTGCGGGACTCGATGGTCTTCATGTTTAAAGCAAATTGCATTGCTGGTTGGACTGACACCAACTCCATTTTTATATCTCTGGTACTGTTTCTGTTCAAAAACAGGAAGACATCAGAATGAAGTATTAGACTGAGACTTAAAACACTTTGCTTTGTTTGTTAATATCTACAGTGAGTAAGAAACACACAAACAGTTCAATACAAAATAGAAAAGATGTTACAAAATTGAGTTATTAAATTTAATTAGCATCCAGAGATTATTGTACATGTTCATGTGATTTCATGTGAGCCACTGATTAATCAAATGTGTTTAATCAAGTGGAAATTCTCAGACCTTTAATTTTTCAGTGTTTTTATATTTAGAAATGACACAAAATGTGATTATGTACACAAAAATTGGTACAGGCCACATTTTGTGATAAATTATACAGTATATTATTACTATCAGAAAACATGTTATTTAAGTTGCAGTTCTTCTCCAACAGACTCCAGATGTGATCCAGAATTCTCAGCCCACAAAAAGCCTTTGGGATTTTTTTTAAATTTAATACATCTGGAGAGTATCAATTGAAAGAAGGATAGACTAGTAGACACAAGAAAAGGAATTTGATTTTTAACACTATATCAAACAATTAATTAGAGGCATATCACACTCAGTTGGCAAACAATTAAGTAATTCTAGCTTCAAACAAATATTTGTTGCATTTTACACTAAGCCTATGAGAAAAAAATGTATACTAATCTCTATGGAACCAATAAGGATGCTATTCTTCCTAAACTGACATTTGGGATTTTTTGTTCAAGACAAATATTTTTGGAGATATATATTTGGCCTTAATTTGGCAATCAATCAATTTAATTTTGATTCCCAATGAATCATAGAAGCATATTTGTCATCTGGGGTGAGAAGAATAAGAGGACGCGATAATATCTATTGTCCCCCATGATTGACTAAATTTTCATGAGATTCTTCTTGCTATTTCCAGACCAGTTATAATTTTTACAGATTTGGGGAAATGGTGGGATTCAAAATTTTTTACTATCCGTTCTGTGGGTGTGGCTTGATGGGCTTTGCAGGTGTTGGATACTGTAAAATCTCCAGTCAGTGGTGGTATTTGCTGGTTCTCTGAACTACTCAAAATTTCCGCTACTGGTTCTCTAGAACTGGTCAGAACCTGCTGAATACCACCTCTGGTTTGGGGCGAGCAATGGCAGACAATGACAATGAGATGGATGCTCCATGATGCCCAACAACCAAGAGGATGCCCTCAGAATACATGGTGAAGAGCGTTCATGGAAGACTTAAAGACTCTAAACATCATATGGAAAGACCCTGAACTACTCATCCAAGAACAAAAATGCTGGAGATCCCTTGCTGCCTGATATGCTATATATACATATATACCTAGCATGGGAGAATCTAATGCTAATCCTTCTTATGGGAATCCATGTAATCCTATTTTTTCCTGAACAGTGAAAAAAAAAAGAGGCAGAAGTCAGTCAATGGTCCCATCAACTGGTCAGTAGGAAAATGCAAAGAGCACATATTCAATGACTCATTCTGAGCTACTGTCAGTCTTAGAGTTTTTTTTTAAAAAAGCCTCTTTTTCACTCTTTTCACATTTACAGCATTTGATCAAGATACATACACATGCACACACCACACACATATACACATATGTATATTTATTGCTATAAGGAGACGCTGCTAAGCTACCAAACCATCATTCTTCAGTTGCAAAGAAAAGACCTTATTAAATAGAAGCTAAAAAGTAGAGTGGGGAAAATGTTCCCACAAGTGAAGAGTTCATACCAACAGGAAAAGAGACTAGCTGAAAGGTGTAGGCCAGAAACTCTGCAGTGCTATAGTAATGTTAACAAAAGTTCACTTGTGCCGCAGTGTTAAATACATCACTGTTCAATCGGAAATAAATTGGTTCCCAGCCAGCATTGTGCTGAGTTGATTCTGAACTAGTGCAACACTTCTTCCCCTTGTGGAAGTAGACTCATAAGGTTATCAGAGCTATGAAGGAGAGAAAGTTCAAATGAGTTGGTACTAATCTGAATTTAATTGTAGAGGGGACTATGATAATGGCCTCATTTGCTGTCCGACCTTCTAAATATTTCAAATGATTATGGAGTGACATTTTTCATCAACATCAACAAAATTAGTAATCTCAGGAAGAATTCAGTGTTTGTGGTTTCTTCCCACGGTTCACTTAACCACCAGTTTTGTTCTCAAAATACATGAATGTAGGATGTTAAAGGTAAAGGTAAAGATTCCCCTCGCACATACGTGCTAGTCCTTTCCAGCTCTAGAGGGTGGTGCTCATCTCCATTACAAAGCTGAAGAGCCAGTACTGTCGGAAGACATTTTCCGTGGTCATGTGGCCGGCATGACTAAACACCAAAGGCGCACACGGAGGACTGTTACCTTCCCACCAAAGTGGTCCCTATTTTTCTATTTGCATTTTTACATGCTTTCGAACTGCTAGGTTGGCAGAAGCTGGGACAAGTAATAGGAGCTCACTCTGTTACACGGCGCTAGGGATTCGAATTGCCGAACTGCCAATCTTTCTGATCGACAAGTTCAGCATCTTCGCCACTGAGCCACCGCATCCCTTCATAGGATGTTAGAGGAGGGGGAAAAATACAGAAGAATGCTTTGTCTGCAAGCGACTGAGGATCTTAAAAGGAGAGCCATGGGATGTCTTCCTGCATTTGTATTTGTGCTTATGAAAAGCTGTGTGATAATACCATGGAGAGTAACTTTTTCCTCTGTTAATACCCCAACTGCATAAGGGAGGAAACATCTTTCATGAACGTTATGAACATAACGTTTTATTTAGGCACAAGACACTCTGTATGGGTATGCTGCAGTAAATCACTCTGAGGGATTTGGATTTTGTCCATTCTTTTGCATGACTAATACATGAGTCATTATGTTGTTCATTTTTAGTTCTTTAATTCTGCTCCCATTTGGAAGTAGCATACCAGTACTTTTTAAGTACTGCGCTGATGTAACTATGCCCTTGATAGAAGTTCTACCTTGGATCTTTGGAAGCTTCCCACGTAAAATGAGACAAAGTGTTTGACTGCTGGGACCTGAATGCATTTCACATCTTACCATTCTTAGGAATAGATCTCAGAACATAATAGTTAAGTCTGATTTTTAGAGGTAGCTTGGGTAAGTAACAAAAACATATATGCCAAATGGGCCTATTTATCAATGTTAAGTTACAGCTGTCTGTTGAGATCATCCTAAGAGGCACCATAAGATTAACTGCCAAATAAGCTGTGACATAATCTCTGGTTAATTTAGTCATTAGAAAAATCAAATCTATAATTCATTGAAAACAGCAAGCTGCACTTACATAACTTAGAAACAAATGGGGCATGGTGCTTTAAACACTCAGCTAAGTAAGATGTCCACTGTGTGGTTGTGATGAACATGCATAATGCATTTTAAAAATATATTTAAAAAGCAATTGCTGGAGTTGCCAAAGAAACTCGGTAGCTAGGAAGATAAGTTCATATTTTTTTCTCCTGCTGTGAGTTCACTGAGCATTTCTTCAAGCTGTTGACTTGCATCAACAAAGCCTTCAGTACCAACAAGAACAAATCTTAAGGCAAATACACATGCCCTATTAGCTGTGGGCTGGATCTAGAAGACAATGTCCACCAGCTAAGAAATCTTTCTTTTCTTCTGAATTTATGTATATCCAAACTGTAGAATAGCCTTTCACAATAAGCTTTCTGTTTATTTAAGCTGAACATCCCCACCCTCTGAAAGTGTGTGTGTGTGTGTGTGTGTGTGTGTGTGTGTGTGTGTATCTTTGGTTATTCCGGTTTTCTCCCGTGTAAAATTGGAAATATCTTGGCAACTTTTCAACGAAATCTTATTCATCATCTTCAGGCTTGTGTCTTCGGCTTTGTGCTTCTCGGAGTAATGTGAGCTTGCAGCTGCTTCTTCCTTTTAACTGCTAGTGGGGGTGTGACTTGATTGGGTGGGGGCTTAGCTGTGTTCTGATTGGGTGGGGGGTGTTCTCATTGGTTGGGGGTTTGGCTGTGTTCTGATTGGTTGGAGGGTTGGCTGTGTTCTGATTGGCTGGGGGTGTGTTCTGTTCAGGTGGGGGCTTGGTTGTGCTCAGGTTAGTCTTAATGGTCAGGGGATTTTATATATATACATACACACACACACACACACACACACACACATATGTATGTATGGTATTCAGCTTTGTTTGGGTATTTTCCCACGTCATTATAGTTGTGCTTTTAAAATTGTAGCAATGTTTCGGCAGAATCTCATCTGCCATCATCAGGCTTCTGTATTGGGTTCAACTGTGAGTCAGACTTTCACAGTTGTTTCAGTTTTAAATTTGGGACTAGCCTACTGCTGTGCCAGAATGGTTTTTTCTTCATCCTGATTGGTTGGGAGTCTTGGTCTGTGTTTATTGGTCTTGGAGTTTGCTGTGTTCTGCTTGATTGGTGTTTCTAATATCTTCTGTCTGTTTGTGGCTTTTTTTGTGTGTCTTGATTGGCTGACAACATTGTGTTCCTGTATTGGAGGCTTTTAGTGCAGCTTGGCTCTGAGTAAATGGACGGCTATCATTTATTAGGAAGCTAGGTTTCATTTGGGTGCCTGGTTGGGGTGTGTTTGAGCTGGAGGTATCGGGGGGGATCTGTTTGTGCCCAGGTGTTTGCCTGGCTTGTGGTGTGGAGATTTTTTTGTTTGTGAGTGCAGGTTTCCAAATAATTGACAGTCTGGTGGAATCATGTCTTCTATTCATGCTTTCAGGTCCTTTTTCAATCTCTATGGCTTCTCTGATAATTCTGTGGCTGGGGTTTTCTATAGTGGCTAGGGTTTGGATGCCATTGAAGTTGATGCTCTGACTTGTTGCTTTCTCTCCTTAAAAACCTCCAGTGATGGAGAACCCATAACTTCTGAAGGCAATCTGCTCCACTGGTTAATTGTTCTGTTAGGAAATCTCTCCTTCTTTCTAGGTTGGTTCTCTCCTTGAGTAGTTTCCATCCACTGCTTCTTGTCTTGCGAATAGGTTAACCCTCTCTTTTTTTTATAGCAGCCCCTCAAATATTGGAAGACAGCTACCATGTCACCCCTAGTCCTCCTTTTCATGCTTTTCAGATAAACTCCTTGGTACTGATTGCATGCGGGATTTATTTATAATACACGGATAAACCCAGAGTGTGCAAGCTACAAACAAAGAAATCCTTTTTAATTGCTCTTCATCATTGGAATTGCTTCACTTCACACATCGCTTCGTAGGAATCCCTCCTCCACATCATCATCATTTAACCACCAGATAAAAGTATTTATTTCCCAAGATCTGCATATTAACAGTTGATAACCCTAGCCACCTGCTCTGGTTTAGTTTGCAATCTGTTTTTACCTTATGCTTTTATTGTTCTTTCCTAATGTCTTGTTGCCTTGTAAGTCACCCTAGGAAAATACATTTATTTTGAAGTTGTAGGGTATAAATGGCCACAGTGCTCTCTTTTGTGTCGTGTTCTTGCTCTCTTTTTATTTTTATCTCACCTAGGAAAACAGTAAGTGGGGATAGCCTCCTAGCTACATGGTTTTATAAATGGGATTTTTTTCATTTGCTTATTCACCTGTTATCCTAACACAATGTTCAAGAAGAAAAGCAATGGATAAATCAAACACAGTTGCAAAGCTGAACAATTTTCCTGGGCATTTTCGCTACCTCATTCTTGGCATGTGCAATCTCTTTGTTTTGCAATTATTTTCCTCAGTACGATTTATACTTTTGATTGGTTTGCTGCAGGGGCAAATTTAATGCTTGGAAAGAGGTACATTCAGTCTCTTGCTGTTTCAGCAGAGTTGCTGATTGGAGTTGTACTCAGAGCTACCCCTGGCCTTAGTTCGATATCTTAGGAGCATTTTTTTTTTTTGAAGATTATGAAGTATACCAAGAATTAAGCTGAAAACTCCTATTTTATTCAGATGAGGAGGGAGGCCTTTTCTTTTGAAAGGTGAAATTGAAATAAATGACAACTAAATAAAAGCAATCCCTCCTTCCAGAGTAAAAAATAAATCCAACATGTAGCAATGAAACTATAACAATATGTTTGCCATATCGTTGCATACTTCTTTCCCGTTTTCTCAACAGAACCCTAACTTTGGCATATAAGAGAACTCTCCAATTATTTAAAACTCACTCGCAAAGGAGGACTCAGCAGTGCAAGACCTTGGACTATAAATTTTCAGTATAGTTGCACAATGTATCTGACATTTTATTATGCTTCCCAAATCCCTTCTGAATATCCCAGGGGTGCAATAAGCACATCACAAAAGAGGCACTAAAGATTTAATACACACTCATCTATTGTTACTGCATCAGATGCAGAGGAATTGGGCATGATAAGTCTTTGGGTGAGAGGGATATGAATATATTTGGCGTTATAAGAGTTGGGCCTCAAGAATAACTAGAAATAGAAATGCCTTATGCAATATTTTCATATCTTCCCACATCTATCTGTGCACCATAACTTCTTGCCCTCTGATTCCTTCTGAAAAACAGGCCCTCTAAAAACTTCCCTGCACGCACACAAATATACAAACACAACACACAAAGAGAACCTGCTGCTGTTCTAATGTTATTAACTGTGTCTTCCTGAGGTAAAATCTGATCAGTCCATCTTTGATCAGAGGATACAAGGAAGATGTGCATTGCTTGATGTTGCACTCTGATTTGTACATGGTCAAATGACATGTAAGTCCCTAAAACTCTAACACAGGGCTGTCAAACTCCTGGGCCATGGACCAGATGCGTCACACACTGGCGACACCCATGCCTGGTTTAGTAAAGGAGGAAAAAGTCCCAATATATCACATGACACCACCGTGACAATGTGAGTTTGACACCCCTGCCCTAATACAACACCCAATGTGTCTTCGGTCATATTGGACTGGAATACTACATCTAATTGTGGTCATCATTGATACAAAATAGATGCTCAGCCCTAGAAAAAATGTAGAGAAGAGAAATAAAGATGATAAGAGGTCTGGATGCTAATTGTATGATAAATGGTTAAGGGAACTAGGTATGTCTAGCCTAATGGATTAACCGGAAGATTAGCTATTTTAGACTTAGACTTAGAATAACCTTATTGTCACTTTGAATGTATACTAATTGGCATACATTAAAATGAAATGTCGTTGCATACAGTTCTCAAAGGGTCACCATCTCCAATATATACTACATAAACATGACTACATACGTACATACATACATACATAATACTTACATACAAAATTATGCATATCCCCACATATATTATATGACACAAAGAAACACCACAGTCTAGTTTGGATGTAGGCATGTACATGGCAAGTAAAAATGAATCTTGTGAGTTTACCAGATGGATGACATAAGGGAACAAAGCTGTTACAGAATCTGGTAGTCCTGATAGAAATACATTGAAACCTTCTCCCAGAGGGAAGAAGCAGAAACAGACCATGAAGTGGGTGTGTGGGGTCTCTAACAATGCTTTGAGCTCGAAGCACATAGCGCTTATAAGCAGTATCCTGAATAACAGGAAGTGAGATTCCTATTTTCTGGTACTTGAGGGCCTGTCACAGAGAAGACAGAGTCATCTTATTCTCCATATCACCTGTGGGTAGGACAAGAAGCATGCACGCCAGGTACCCGACAATCAGCTGTTGGCGGGGTGGCATGAACACATGTGCAGTGGAGCTCTTCCAGGCAACCTCTCGCATGCTGGTAAAAATGGCTCTGCATGCCATTTCCAGCACACATGCCATAGGTTCACCATCATGGATATAAGGTCTCCTTCCTTGGGTAGGGGGTTTAGACTAGAAGACCTCCAATGTCCCTTCCAGCCCTATGATTCTATGATTCAGTCATCTTCCAAAGATTTGAGAGTGTAATGACTATGTTAATTGCATTGTTGACACAGATGGTTGGGGAAATAACCAATTATTTCTTCTTCCATTTTAAATCCATCAGACCAAATGTAGTTATGTAGAATATCTATTTCTACATGGCAGCCATCTTGAGTTCTGTAAGCAAGTTTCTTCAGCTGCTACTAATGCTCTATTAATATTCCCATTTCCCCTGACAAAACTGCTACTGTACTTTTATTTTCCTGAAAAGGTGAAAATAACTGAGATCTGTATAGCCTATAAGATGGATTTATCTCGACTGTCTAAAGCTCTTAAAACTGCAGCATTCTTATGGGCTTTAACTTAAATCTAGTTTTCAGTTCTGTAAATAAATAAATAGACTATCTGTTACTCTGACAGGTCTGTGCATGAATGAAAATCCAGTTGGCTTGAGACAGCTCTGTAATTTCTGTAAGGCCGTTACTAGTGTGACAATTCCTGTATTCTAAACAAATCCTAAAATTTGCAAGCAAACTTCATAAATGTCCAGTTAGAAGCTAGAATCTTTATCTTCTTGCTGGATTTCTATCTACAGAGGAGGCTCATGACAACTGTACATGTAATAAGTATTCATAAAGTGTATCACAAATATGTACAGAGGATTTCTACATTTGAGTGGAGATGGTACTTGTCATATTAATTTTGTTTTGAAATATTCATTAATTTTAGTGTGTGTTTTTTTGAATAACAAGGAGCTAATAAGACCACTTTCTCTGTATAACTGAAGGAGCCATTTACTACAAGGAGTCCTGGTAAAAGGACTATGTGGAGGTTTGGAGCGCTCATTGATAAAAATTCTTAATTCTCATCTCCCTTTATTATTAATGAATCAACTTACATATTAATAATTGTATGATATATCAAAGTTTTTATCCCAGAGCTATAATTGAAATTAACAATGAATTAAAGGACCACCATCAGTGAGCTGTTGGACAGTATTACTTGGTCTGTTGTGTGGATACTTGTTTTTAGGGGTGTGGAATTTTGGTGCGGGGGGTGTCTTTGGCGATTGTCATGTGTATGTGCATGTTGAATGTGGTCTCTGGGTGTTAAGTGAATTCTGTTGTATGTGTATACTGTGTATATATGTATAATGACAATAAAGTATTATTATTATTGTTGTTGTTGTTATTGTTATTCATTGTGGGCTTTTCCCATTTTTTTCCTCCTCTCTCCCTCTCTCCCTCCCTCTCCCCCTCTCTGTCTGTCTCTGTCTCTGTCTCTGTCTCTGTCTCTCTCTCTCTCTCTCTCTCTCTCTGACACACACACACACACACTCTCACACACACTTGGCTCAGAAGGGAAGGACCAAAGGCCTGTATAGTACTTGGATGGCAAGTACCATCAAGAAACTGTATTTCTGTAGTCTAGACAGAAAGGCAGAAAAAAATACCATAGAATATCCCAAAACCATTTTTATGTGGTTGCCAAGAAATATCTCCATATAGTCCCCAAATAAAATTAGAAGTCACTTCTTCACCATTTGTTTTTTCTTTTCTTTGATTTCTGCACTTTTGTTTTTGCTCTTTTCTTCTTTCTTCCATTTTTCCTCTACCTTTATGTTAAATATTAGTTCTTGTTAGTTTTCATTCTGTACTTCAAATTTTATTTTTATTTTTTTAAAAGGAAATTAATATCACTGAAATCAGACAGAGTAGCTTCTGCATCAAGTTAAAAGGTTTCTCTGGTGGCAATACCAAGGCAATTTTGTTTTGGCTTGTATGCTAAGAAGGCTCAGGAAGAGATAGCCTTGCCTTGGATGGCAATCATCATGATCTTCATAATTTCCCCAGAAAGAGGCAGTACCAAAATATTTTCATACTGTGGTTCACATACATTAGTGAGCTGAATCACTAGGAGTTGGCTCAGCTTGGAGGAAGCTTAAGATTTAAATTAGTGTAAAGATACAGTTTTAGGTAATCAGCCCTAGTGAATCATATGAGGTTTGCATTTGGATTTATTTCCTTTTCCTGTAAATTGTTAACTGATTCTATGAAAACCCTCACCAAAAAATATTATACTTGTTACTTTGCTAACCAGCAAGTAGAATTGGCTACCTGGACAAGCTGAGATTTCAAGTAAGCACAAAAATGTTACCCTTTTTTTAGAAAGAATACTTTAACTCTCTTTCCCCTTTCTCAAATTGTTTTCAACCCAGGCTCGTTTAGGAAGGGGGAAAAAAACCCTTCAATAAATAGATTAGCAAGCAAACCAGTGACAGATTTGAAGCCTGAAGGAATACAGAAGACAAAGAAAAGTAGGAGAAGAGATAGATTTCAATGACAGTGTGTATAGTGTACACACACTGAGGAACACAACAGCTGTGTTGCTTTCAGGCTTTTTCCTGATGAGGTTTGGGGTTTTGCTAGAAACGGGGATGACACATTCAGCTCCAGCTGGAATGTTCCCTTCGATTTTGTCTCATGGGAAATGGTTATTTTCCACCCCAAAACCTCTCCCCTCAAAGAGAGCATCTTGTAGCTCTGTGCTAAGAATTATACATTAATAATTGTACAATAATATCTGGCATATAATAAGCTGAGAAAGAGGACAGAGACATTTGACTTAGGCAGCCAACCTGCAGCCTTGGAACAACCAGAGATCCTCTGCCAATCTTTTTTCTTGTTTCTTCCTTCCCCATATTTTACTTAGAGGTGAGATAAGAGAATCAGAAGGAAAGAGGGGGAAAAAAGAGGACAATGGAAAGAGGGAAAGGGGATCTGTTAGAAAGGCGTTCAAGATTTTGGCTCTGACTTCATCAACTCCCTGCTTCACTTCTGGGTTGTCCTTAAACAACATGGCCTGTGAAAAAGAAAAAAAGGTTTGTCTAGCTGAATTTCAGTTCTGGCCTCTAGAAATATGAATACATGGATAAGTAAAAACATAGTTATGAATACATGGATACATATAAGAAAAATAAAAAATAAAAGAAACAATAGGACAGGGACGGTAGGCATGTTGGTGTGCTTATGCACACCCACTACAGACTTCTTAGGAAAGGCGTGAGGTCAATAGGAGACAGTCTAAGGTTAAAGTTTTTGGGGTTTGGGGAAGAAACTACAGAGTCAGGTAGAGTATTCCAGACATTGACCACTCTGTTGCTGAAGTCGTATTTCCTGCAATCAAGTTTGGTGTGGTTTACCTTGAGTTTGTATCTATTGTTTGCTCTTGTATTGTTATGGTTGAAGCTGAAGTATTCATTGACAGGTAGGACATTGCAATGTATGATTTTATATACTATACTTAGATAGGGCCGAAGGCGGCGTAGTTCTAGATTTTCTAGGTCTAGAATTTCAAGTCTGGTGTGTGGGAACTATGATTCTTTGTTCTTTGTGTACGTGCTAGGACAACGGAGCCTTCTGGTAGTTGGCTGGAACACGAAGCAAGGAGCAAAGACAAATTGTTGCCATTTCTTAACCAGAACTGTAGCAAACTTAAACTCTGCAGCCTTGTATGCTTTATGCGAATGATCAGTGCATGTTGTGTGATGTAATGCGTTTGTGATAGGACGTTAACAAAATTGCTACGTTAACAAAGATTGCTTCTAATAAAAGAGGGTATCAGAGTTCTCTCTGTGCTCTAATCCCAAGACAACTTTGCGAAGTGTCTTCTTTTCATGAGAGACCACCACAACTGGTGACCCCGACGTGATCCACTCAAAAGAGATACGTCTTTGGCACACCCATTCTCATCGTCTGGAATAGACTTGGTGCACCTCATCCGCTTGAATCGCTGGCGACAATGGATCCCTCGTGAGTATGGGTGGTAGATTCTCTAAGGAGCAGGCAGCTCACATTCAGGAAATCAGAGAATTGACCAAACGAATTTTTTTTACCTTTAAAAAGGGGGGCTCCCTTCATGCCCCCTCCCAAAAACCTCTATTGAGGAACTCCTAGAATACATTTGGCAACACTGCCCTTTTTATTCGGCTAAAGGCAGTATCAAAACTACAGTATGGAAGGAGATTGGAAAATACCTTCATGCAAGTCCTAGGGCCCCTTCGTCTATATTAATTGCTTGGAGGGTGGTTTTTGAGTCTCTCTCCTCTCTAGAGCAACCTCTACTTGGCCCCCTTTCTGGACCCCCTCCCTATGTGAATCCTGCTGTACAACTCTTGCCCCCTGCTGTGGCGCCTGTGTCTCTTAAACCGACTGCCCCCCCAGAGGCAAATGAGGTCGGTAAACCTTCCCCCTCTCCTGACCCCCTCACCCAATCCCTCTTCTTCTTCTCTTGTTCTTCCTTCTGTGCCTTCCTCTCCTGCCTTACCCCCTCCTATGGGTGCAGTTCATGCTGCCATCGCTGCAGGAGTTAGAACTGGTGAGTTAGATCACTCTGACTGCCCATCGGCGTTCCCGTTAGTTTATGCGCAGAACACGCAGGGACAAAACATCCCGCACTGGGAACCCATCCCTGTTAAATCAATCAAGGATATCAAACAAGCTGTACAAAGGTATGGTATTCAGGCTCCATTTACGATGGGATTATTTAGAATGATGGCTAACGCCCATATAATGATCCCAGCTGATTGGCACAGCCTTTTTCATAGGACTCTAACAGGGACTCAATTTGTTGTATGGCAATCGGAGTTTCTCCATCATTGTCGCCTATTGGCAGCTCAAAATCCCAATCTTACTGCAAATGAACTGGCAGGAGAGGGTGCTTTTGCTGCTCCCACAGCTCAATATAATAGCCCTATTAATGCTCTTAACCTTTCTGCACAAGCCGCATCCACTGCTACTATTCTATCCGCTTTATCTCTTTCTCCCCTAACCCCTTGGGACAGTCATAACTATTTTCATCAAAATAAAAGGGCTCTTATGAAGGAATTCCAAATCACCACCCAAGAAGCTGCTGCAATTATTCAACAATGCCCTACTTGCAGCAAGCAAGCCCCTGCCCTGCCAATGGGAGTAAATCCCAGAGGCTTAAAAGCCTGCCAAATTTGGCAAATGGATGTAACCCAGTATGTGCCTTTTGCACCATGGAAATATATCCATGTTTCAGTGGACACATACTCAGGGTTCATCATGGCCTCCCCGCAAAGAGGAGAGACCACAAAACATGTCATTAACCACTGCATCCGGTCATTTGCGTGCCTGGGAAAGCCCTCGGAATTAAAAATTGATAATGGCCCCACCTATACTAGTACCAACTTTGCTACCTTTTGTAAACAATGGGGCATTTTGCACAAATTTGGCATTCCATACAATTCTCAAGGGCAGGCCATAGTAGAAAGAGCCAATCTGACCCTAAAGAATGCTCTTGACAAAGTTCAAAACTCAATGGGGAAACTCACCCCAGGGCTACCCACGCTACAAAACAAGCTTAACTTGTGCTTATTTACACTGAATTTCCTGAATGAGTCTGGCACACCTGCTTCTTCTGCTGCCTCTCGACACTTTTTCTCTCCATCCAAGGATGCTCCTAGACCTCCAGTCTACTTTCGACAGTTGCCAGATCCCACATGGCACGGGCCAGCTGAACTTATAACCTGGGAATGAGGGTATGCAGCTGTTTCCTACAACAACGCCACCACCTGGGTCCCCAGACGACAAGTGAGGCCTTTTCTACCCAAACCAGCCTTGCCTACATCAGCATCATGAAGCTGCCCGCTGCATTCATCATTTGCCTCCTGGGTTTCCACATCGTTCCTGCCGATACGACAGCCACCCCATCCTCCTGCGACGCCTGCATCAAAACTACTCGCAGCGGAACGAAAACCCAATCCACCCTGATCTATCCTACCTTGAAGCCTGAGTGCAACTCCACGACGGTCTCCCCTTGATTGCATAACAACACTCAATATGCGCGATGTTACACTGCTGAAGGCATTCAGTGCTATGAGCCCAAGGCAGTGGGACCCATTACAGCATCCCTATATGTCTATGCATACAAAGGTGGCTCCAGTTCTGATCTTGCAGGAATGTTCTCTACCAGTCAAACAAAAAATGGGTACATAACCCATAATGTCACTCGGGGGGATACCAACACCTCAGTATGCTTTGATGCTTGCCTTGCCATCAGCAAAGGTCAAGGTCCTAACGACGCTGCAGGAGTTACCTGCGGCTCACACAGCTGGCAGAGATCTTATCTACAGGAAAAGAAATATCTCTTTCAAAAGGTGTCCGGGACTAACGTGGGGGCCACCACTGTTTACAACTACTGGTACACCCCACCTATTGACTCTGCTCAAGTAAGAGGCCCTCAAAATATTAATATCACTGTTAAATCAAGCTCTACTTCATGTACCACTGATAAATGTAATCCCATTTGCTTGTACACTCACTTACCTGAATCTAAGGGGGTACAATATCGTTTTTTAGGTCTTGGTATTGACGGTACCGGACGTGACCCATATGGTTATATTGTATTGAAAATTGAGGTAGATGATAGCGGAAAAGTTATCCAACAAATTACTGATAGAATGATCAAGGTTGCGCATGTACCCGTACAAACATGGATAGGTCTTGATTTTAGAGACATGTTTGGATCCTGGTTCCCAAAATTGCCTGGTTTGCAAGCTATTGTAGCGCTTATTGGTATGATTGCTGCGGGATGTGTTGTATTGCCTTGTGTATTACCCATCTTTGTACGCACTATTTCTAACAGTTTATCCCTCTTGGCTGAGAAAAAAGCCACTGCACAGGTAATGGCTCTCTGGAATCAACAAATAACTAACACATATGAACCACTGCCATCCGAAAATGAGATAGGAGAGCCAACCTGTGACGACCCAGACGAGGACAAGATGTTTGTGATGGTTGAAGAAGTCACGAATGCCGTGGATAACATCAGCATGCACAGCACTCTTGCCTACGTGCCTGACAAAGACGTTGTTGGGACTAAAACACTCCCTGTCTCTTAAAAAGGAAAAACAGGGGAGATGTGGGAACTATGATTCTTTGTTTTTTGTGTACGTGCTAAGACAACGGAGCCTTCTGGTAGTTGGCTGGAACACGAAGCAAGGAGCAAAGACAAATTGTTGCCATTTCTTAACCAGAACTGTAGCAAACTTAAACTCTGCAGCCTTGTATGCTTTATGCGAATGATCAGTGCATGTTGTGTGATGTAATGCATTTGTGATAGGACATTAACAAAATTGCTACGTTAACAAAGATTGCTTCTAATAAAAGAGGGTTTCGGAGTTCTCTCTGCGCTCTCATCCCAAGACAACTTTGCGAAGTGTCTTCTTTTCATGAGAGACCACCACACTGGTGGCGTAAGGTATTCTACAATGAGTAGAGGAGTGGAGAACTCTTCTTCTGAAATATTTCTGGACTTTCTCAACTATGTTAATATTAGATACATAATGTGGGTTCCAGACTGATGAGCTGTATTCGAGTATTGGTCTAGCAAATGTTTTGTATGCTCTAGTTATTAGTGTAATATTACCAGAGATGAAGCTACATAAGATTAGGTTAACAATTCTTAATGCCTTTTTGGCTATGTAGTTACAGTGGGCCTCTAGCACTTAGATCATTAGAGCTGAGAACTCCAAGGTCCTTGACAGAGTTTGGATCATCAACAAGGTCTTGACTATTTAGCTTGTATTTTATTTTCTGATTTTGGGGAGGGGGGCAATATGTAAGACAGAGCATTTGTTTGTTGAGATTTGAAGTTGCCATTTCTTTGTATGTAATTCTTATATTCCTAATGCCAGCACAATCATTTAACTGTATAGGTTGGCTTGCAAGCCTGGCAGTTTGAATGCAAAACATCTGGAGGTACCAGATTATAGAGGGCTGCTTTAGAAATAGAGAAGTCTCAAAGTAAACTTACTAGGCAGCTCTAGGAAGTGTTTACCCATTAGTATTATTTGCTTACCATTCATTCCCCTGTCAAAGGGATTTAATCTGATGTATCCAACCTAACACTTTGTTTTGTTTTGCCCTGATAGAAGTTGTCAGTTCACAGGATCACAGCCTGATCACCAGCATCTTTTGTACAAAATATTTTTTTCCCTAAAGTGAAAGACATCTCAGCCACACTTAGAAATGTTCTTCTAAAATGTGGTATGGATAGGAAGAAGATGTCTCCCTGAACAAAGAGGCATACTTAACATTTGTTTCTTTAGTCCAAAGGGAGCAATATTTTAAAACAATCTCTATTGCCTTGTATTGATTGCTAAGAGAAATACACAACCCATCATTAATGTATTGTAGTTAAACAATTTCTTAAGGTAAAAAGAAGAAATTTAAAAAATTTTAAATGTTAAAAGTCCTATGAACATAAAAGAGGACCTGATCTGGGGTGCTCACATTGCAATACTGGTCAAAAGGGCCCAGCAGAGATTATACTACCTGAGATTTCTCAGAAAACAACAACTGAATGAAAAACTGCTGGTGACCTTCTACCGCTGCACCATAGAGAGTATCTTAACTTACTGCACCTGTGTATGGTTTGCCAATTGCAGAGTGGCAGATAGGACAGCACTCCAGAGGGTTAACGTCATTGCCAAGAAGATCATTGGTTGCCCTCTCCCCTCTTTGGAAGAGCTTTATAGCTCCTGCTGCCTTAACAAAGTTCAAAACGTTCTCAAAGATCCATCTCATCCTATTACCATCTGGCAGATGGTACAGGATAATAAAAACAAGGACAAATAGGCTGAAAAACAGCTTCTATCCAAAGGCAGTAACTCTTCTGAATTCCATTGTATCGTGCAATATTAATGTAATATCAGGGTTTTTCAATTCAGTGTATAGAATGTGAAGGATGTGTGTTTGTGTTTATTTTCAGTCATAATGTACACTGCAGACAGTATTTAATTTCATTGTACGAGGTGCAATGACAATAAACTAAACTAAACTAAACTAAACTGTGGTTCATCAATCTGGCATTGGACTGAAGCTTTTTCTGTAAGTAACATCTGCCTTGAAACCTTTTTTCCGTAAGTATACACCTGGGAATGGAAATGGTCCGTGAACATGCTCAGATTAACTCCTTTTCAATGACTTCATATGTTTTAAGGGGCATTCAGAACGGGCGAGTTGAGTTTTCACAAATGCTGATATTTCCCCCTCACATATTTCCATTTTAATGAGAAAATACAAAATCAGACATTTGGTTTTAAGTTTATAGATGTAGCCATTAAAATAATTTATAATCCCAAAAAGAAATTCCATCTGATCAGACTATAGTTGGTGAAGAAAATTACTATGAGTGAAATGTTTAACACTCAGAAAAACTTATTTCCCATTCCCCTCACAAACCTTTTAGCAAACATTGACAACTTTTTAATAAACACCAACTATGTTGATTTTTTAAAAAATAAAGAAAATAAATCCATAGCAGGAAATTGGCTCTGTTCCAGCTTTTTAAGTAGGGCTTTGGCATTTTCCTTTTTCAACAAAATGTATTTTGAGACTAAACAAACTAACATTTTAGAAGCCTATATTCTACTTTTCACCATCACTCTGCTCATTTTGAATTTATAAAACCCCAAATATTAATTGCAGCTTCTCAAAAAAAATTGCCTATCCTGTTCTAAGTCTAGAAAATTCTTGTCAAGGGGGAGCCAGTCTGAACTCCTGCCTAATGTAAGGCTTAATATAAACTTTTCAAAAATCCTGCACATAACTTACATTCCCAGGGAAATTTAATTTAAATGTCCAGAGTTTGATGGAGTTGCAGTTCTAGGTTCTTAATATACAACTTGGGAATTTTTGAACCTTAAGACATGTTATTTTATGCCAGTCTCATTTTAATATTTTGTTGCTACTCTCAGTGAGGCAGAGATGTCATTTGCTTATTTTTTAAAAGAAAATTGAAGAAGTGTTGCCAGGACTGAGAAAATTGAGGAAATTATTTTTGCCATTTTGGAGGAGGATAAATAGAGGCTGAGTTCCAAGATCTCCATTTTTAAAACTAATTTATGTTATACGTTAAATATATAAATATCTAAGAAATTTCCTCATTTAATGTAGATGTGCACAGTATCTGAATTCCAACCAGGTGATAGAGAGTGAAGGTTAAGCCTTTCCCCTCCGCAATAGGAATTTTCAAAATAAAATAAATACTTTAGCAACCTTTTTTTTTCTTTTTAAATAAATGCCAGAAGAGTGATAAGATGCAATAAATTTTTCTGGGGGCAAACAGCTGAACATAAATGTTCAAGCCTCCCACTGCTTATGGCAGTCTTTTTCAAGTTCACACACAATTCTTTATACAGCCAGTTAATTGCATACTACAAATGAATTCACACATTGTCCCAAGCTACAGTATTTTTTTTGTACAAGTTTGTTTAGTGTGCTGTATGAACCCAGATGTTAGGCCCCCTAAAACTATGGTTTTAGACTCAGCAAGTATGTGTCTCTAAAAAATTGTCACTGAGTAAATAAATATGGTTAAGAAAAAAAAAACATAGATTAGTTGCAGTTGATGAACCCAACTCCAGAGAATGTAGTTTGGCCTGTAGATTCACTTCTTAAGTAGTTTGACCCTATGTCAGATCCTCACTGCTATACTTGCTGCATCAATTTCCCCACTCTCCCTTGATAAAAATTAAGTTGACAGCAACCTGGATATTGTAACAGCAGGAACCATTCTTTACTGCTTCTGGAAGATTGATAAAGACACAGAAAAAGCCAGGAAATTTCACAACAGACATATTGCTCCTGTAGCCTCCCACAATCTAATCAACCTTTCTTCACACTGCCACCTGATATGATTGAGAGAAAGCTAATGGGACAGTGTGGCCTCCTAGGAGGGAATGAAGTAGGAAAGGCTCCAGGCCTTTCCCAGCACGAGCAAAGCTAATGAGGAAACAAGAGCCAATCTCCTTGTAATGTCCCTTGTTACATCATCAAGCACATAAAAAGTCCTGGAGCTCAAAGTGAGCGCAAGCTTGTGCCAATCAAATATACCCTTTCTGAAGGTAAAAGCCTTGAAAATGTGTTTGCTGTATATATCAGGGGATGGAGGGAGGGGGAGATGAGGAAACAAATGAGGTCAGCCTAAAGTCACCTGAAAGAGATAACAATGACCTTAGAAATAGTTTAGAAAGAGTGTTTTGCTACAGGGCAAGATTGCAGTGATTATTTATAAGAGCATCTCTATATGCTCTGAATAAAATGCCCATTTGTGTGTTTAAGTCACAAGGGGTCATACACTAGATTCTTCCACAATGGGAGGTGAAGAGTTGGGTCTGGACGTAGACTCAACTTTATGGAATACCTTGTTCCTTCCCTGGTTTAAATTATCCATCTCTTTATTATTATTATTTAAAAAAACAAGAGTTTTTCTATTATGATTTTGAGGCACAGATCGCTATGGTTGGGGTTTATATTTAGTTATTTGATTTATTTAATCATTAGAATATTTACTATATTAATAATAGATGTTTAATATCAACATTGTTTTTTTTTTATTTTAATGTTAATATTGATTTAATTTCTTAAGGAAACAGAACAAGGAATAAAGATATTAAGGAGAGAGAGGAGAGCGGGAATAAAATAAACACATGAAAAAACTAAGGGAACACTAGTTTGAGTTATGTACAACTGAATACAGATCAGAATGTGAGTTTTGAGTGCATGGAATCATATTGTTTGGGCTTTCTTGGAACTGATGAAGAGCCATTTCAAAAGCTGAAAACTGACCCATTTTCGCAAGCCAATTCGCAAGCCTGCTGCTCAAGGGTTTTCTAAGAAAACAGAACAATATATCTTTTTTTTAATGCAAAATGCATGAAAGATCTCAAGTTCTTAGTGAAAACATAAAATCCAAGAACATATTGACATATTAATAATAAGTCTTTATTGATTAGCCCTTTGGCCATATCAAAGTGCAAAGTTCCAGCAACAATCTGTTACTAAAATTTAATAAAAACAATTCAAAGTGAAATTTGATAAAATACTATTTAAAATGGAACTTGATAAAATACAGTTTAAAATGGAATCTAGACAAAATACGATTTAAGATGAAATAGTAATAAAATACAATCCAAAATAAAATTGTAATAATGTACAATAATTTAAGATATAGATAAAAACATTATATTTTGGAGTCACCCTTGCAGTCTACTCCAATCAATCCCACATATGCAGATCTCAACCGAATCATTTTGTTTAAATACTGTGCTACTTTAAATGTTTTTTTCAAGTTCTGGCCAGAGTTATTTTGATATGGGTATCCTAATGGGTCATTCATCTGATGTATAGACCAAGATACCTGTCTCTCATCCTCTTATACAGGCAACAGTCAAATAGGATGTGAGCCAGGTCCTCTACCTCTGCCGCTCCGCAAATACAGAGATGCTCATTGTACAGTATTGCATGAAATCTCCCATATCTAACCATTGTACCAAGCTGTTCAAAACTCGCTCCCGTGAATATCTCCCTGAATAACTCCCTTTGGGAGTTGTAATTTCAAGTAGCTATCTACTTGGAAAGTACATTTGTATTTACTCAACCATTTCAAGTTACCTACCTTACTAAGGATAGCTATATCAGTTTGTGCATCTACATCCTTAATTTTTTGGGCAACTCTTTTTTTAGATTGATATTGACATATTTAAACTTGACTCCTTTCCTGAAACCTATTTCACTATCTTTTTTTAATGGAGTGCATGTTAATAATTGTGACATTCTGATTTGTAAGTGGCTCAGAAACCTAGAAATCTTTGCAAAATAATCAAAGATTAATAAACATTCCACCTGTCTAAAGATCTTTAAAGCAGTCTGATAGAGCCATCAGTTTCATGTAGACAAAATCTATCATTTTGCTCCAGTAAAATTACTGGCCAGGTAGGGAACTTTTGGTTCTCCAGATATTGTAGCTCTATAGTGTTTTTTTTAAAAAAAAAATTCTTCCCATTGACTGGAACAGTAAAGAGGAAATCAATCATAGGGAGAAAGGAAATGGCAAATTTGCCCAAGATGATGACACATAAACAAGATCAAGAATGCCCTTTTCAGTGATAATGCACGACTCTGGAAGCTGAACATTTCTATGGTGGAGAAAAAAATTCTTCAAACTGTAGATCTAGAGACCATTGTTAAGACTTCCATTGTCTGCAAAACAACAACAACAACAACACAAAAACCCTGAAGCAATCAGTCCTGACTGTTCTCTTGAAGAGATGATGAGCTAGCAGAAACTCATATACTTTGTGGGGTGTACTGTGTGTGGACAATAGACCAGGAAAAAGTGATTAGGCTTGGCAAGACTAAGAGACAAATGGAAAAACAATTAATAAATGGTGGCTAGCAGACTTTATGGCATCTAGCTAAATAATATTATCTAAGGATGAGTTAGAAAGCAACATTTCTGAAAATAGTCATTAAGAATCATGTAAAAGACTGGAATTCAACATTATTTTCTCTTTTATTTATGTTCCTTTCATATTTCAAGGTTGACTCAGCCTTCCATCCTTCCAAGCTGGGTAAAATGAGGACCCAGATTGTCGGGGGCAATAGGCTGACTCTGTAACCCGCATAGAGAGGGCGGGAAAAGCACTGTGAAAAGGTATATAAGTTTAAGTGCTATTGCTATTTCAAACATATACATCAAACTAATGATGAATCAACTTCAGAGTAGACAATTGAAGATCATGGTCTTTGCGCCGAAGTAAATGACTGTAGAAATGCTTTCAGGCTGTTTGTGACCTTATGCTATACTTGTAAGAATGACATTGTTGCAACTCATGCTGATGACAGATGAATTGGACAAAAGCTGGCTTTCCAGTTAAAGAAAAGAAGAGAAAGGGAGTCAATTAATCTTGGTACAATTTCTTTAGACTGTATTAATAGTAAAAATCATGCTTAAAGTTTGCATGGGTCACGTAGGCATGGGATGAAGAAAAAAATCAGAGAAGGCTGGGAGGGGGTTACAGAGAGAGAGAGAGAGAGAGAGAGAGAGAGAGAAAGAGAAATCTTACCTGAGCTCAACTCTTTGTAATCCAATGTTTATGACTTATTGCATAAACCAAGATTCTGTGGTTTATTTGACAAATGATAAGTAAAACAAACAATGCTAATGTGTGAGGCCTTTGTTTTACTACTTTATACTTTTATCCCTTGCAATGTAGGATTATTCCTTTATCCTTATTATAAAACTCCCTATTTTGGCTGCCTCCATTCAATTTAAAGTATAAGTTTGGATTTTAACTTTACAATGTTTATCTCCTTAAAATAGGTGCTAGTATTTCCAGAATGCAATTATTTTGTTGCAGGCTTTATTCTGTGTCATGTACATAAAATAAAGCTCCTGTCTTTCTTTAATATTACCAGGATTGCTGAATTATAAGCCAATAAAATTATCTCCCCTCCCACCCCTCAACTGACCCTGCTATTTTCTGCTATGCAGATGTACCTTTCCTACCACAGGAGAAAGCAATGCTCTCTGATCTCCTCCAGATTTATTTGAACATATATTTGGCTGACATTCTGCAAAGGTGGCAGCAGAAGTTGAATCAAGAACACCGCTGAACTTTTAACTCTACTTTCTCGGAAGCTTGCATCACTATTTTTTCATTAATAGGGATGCAAGCCTTTTCTTCCCATCAAAATTAGGATTGAAGCCAAGTTAATTTCTCAGTAACCAAGGCTGTTTCCAAGACTTTGAATGACTTTGGGCCAGGCAACACAGACCCTTGCCTCTTTCAAAATGAATGAGGGACAATACGTATCTTCTCAAACTTTTATAGGTCTTCAGGCAAAGTAAGAATAACAGTTCTATTGTGACAGTGAAGGAAGGATTGTTAGGTAACATTGCCATTCAGAAAAGCTTTCATTTGATTAAAGAAGGTTTTGGATTATCTCGTGGACTTAAAAAACTAGCTATACTTAGGGAAATGTTTTACTTTCTACTGTCTATCGTTCCCAGTAGACACCCATGACACATCTCTCACCAGCTCTATATAGCTCATGCTGGGATTAATATACTGTAGTTGAATAAAAACATGCTCTTGCAGGAATAAATGGTACTCCTGAGGAAGATGCCTCTCTCCAGATTCAGCTCTGCATCTTATCACTGCAAACACCATGACCAAGGGAAAAAATTACTTTGTGTGTGAGGATCTCCAGATTGTTATAGCTGGTTGATCATTAATTTCTCTGACTGGGAGCTTCAATGAAATGAGGGGGAAAGTGACAATATCTGAACTACAGTTGACACAGCTAACTTGAAGAAGAAAAATAAGAGTTTTGTGCATCCTAACATCAATCCTTTAAGGAAGGCCAAAGCATAAAACAAACTCCATAAAAAGTATTTGATAGATATGAATAGGCTATAGTTACAGAAATTTGACATGATAGCACTTTCCTTCTTTCCCTCAAGAATGAAATACTTTATTTTTTTCCTTAAGCTATCTTGTTTCCCCAAGCTTAAATCGGGCTTTGCTAAATGAGTTACAACATGCCTTCTCCAAGGTAACCTCTGGATTCTACATACTCAAAGAGTAGCTGATTTATTTCCCTCTTACACTGAAGCATCTACAGAAGCTTTTCAAGGAGATCTTGGAAACTAAACAGGTTAGGGTTTAGTACTTTAATGGAAGAATTTCAAGGCTGTTGTCTACATTGAGATGTAGTGAAACAAACTGGATGTAGACAGGGAGAAACCACATCCATAATGTTTGCAAGAAATCTGTACCAATGCATCCACCCAAGAGTCAAACTTGACTTGAAGAAGATTTGACTTTTAATGTTATGATCCCATGGATGAGGATTCAGAGTCAACTGTTGTTTGGATCACATAATTATTGCATATATGGTAGCCTTTAGTGCACATGTACAAATGAACAAAAATAGTCCCCTGAAATGTTTTTGAAGTGAAGGCGGGCAGAGACAGAGAGACACAGAAAAAGAGCAGTTTCCATTTGACAGGACTCACATTGCTGTTCTTCAAAGAAATACTGGACAAAATGAAGCCCTGATTGATTCAATAAGGAGAGAGGGATGTTCATACCAGGGTTAGCTGCTTTAAAGCAAATTATGTTTTGGCAAACGTGTCCCTAAGTCTAAATCAATTATTTTGAACCACACTGTCAGTGTTCAGAACCAAGGAAGTATTCTGAAATGCAGATTCCCAACTGAGGGTTACTGAAACATGGAGAATGCTGTCTTCACAACATGCATTTTGAAGGCGCTTCCACCATATGGAATTAGCTCTGACACTGCAAACATACATGTTTTCAGGGATGGGATCCTACCGGTTCAGCCTGGTTCTATAGAACCGGTAGCTCTGAAGAGCAGCAGACACTGAACCGTTTCTGTGTCTGCTGCTGTTTGGCCTACCCACCTGCCTGGGCTCTTACCTGTCCTTTATTTCCTGCTTTTACAACCTCAACTGCTCTGCGTGGCACAGCTGAGGTTGAAAAAGCAGGAAAGAAGAGGATTTTTAAACACTGCGCACTGGCGTGCAGCGTTTGTCAGCTGTCCGGGTGGCACAGTTGATGTTTTTTGCAGTTTATTACACACACGCACAGCGCACGCCAGGCATGTGTGCACGCAAAGTGCAAGCATGTATGCAAAACGCACTCTGACCAAACCATTAGTAACACCGGTTGAATCCCACCCCTGCATGTTTTACTTCTGTATAATAGGTAAAATAGCCATCCAAATGTCAGTATCTACCTGTCTTTGGCTAATCTCAAGAAAATAAGCAAAAATGTTTATCACTGCCTGGAGGAAAGTGCACCAGGAAATAGCAAGACTGTAGTCTAGACTGCAAGCTTAAATATTAATCAATGGATTGCCTAGAACCGTGATGGTGAACTACGGCACGCATACCAGAAGTGGCATGCAGAGCCATCTCTCTGGGCACATGAGCCATCATTCCAGCTAAGTTTCACTGCGCATGTGCGCACGCCTCCCACCACCCAGCTGATTTTCAGGTATCTGCTGTGCATGCATGGGGGGTGGGGCGCATGTGGGAGACGTGTGTGCATGCACAGGGAGGCAGGAGGAATGCAGGGAATGCACGCATGCACAGGGGGACAGGGAGCACAGGGAGGGTCATGCACACATTGCATTATGGGTGCAGGCACATGTGTGCATGCATGCACATGCACACACTCTCGGCATGCAATGACAAAAATGTTAGCCATCACTGGCCTAGAAGAAGGAATGGCAAGACATTTTAATTCTGTTGCCTGGAAAACAACATGAATTGGGTGATGTCAGCAGTGGGATTCTAGCAGTTCCCACCTATTCGCTAGAACCGATTGTTAACATTCTAAGCAGTTCAGAGAACCAGTTGTTAGAAGAAATTACTGGCCTAATCCTGTAAGGAAGGCAGGAAGGAAACATTCTGGTGTTGCTTACAGAAATTGCCTCTCCATTAACCCTTATTACATTCTTGGCAGGACTAGACTTCCTGTCTCAGGAACTTCTATGGGGTTTTTTTCCCCTCCTTTGCTGGTACTTTGCTTGTGTGGAGTGACCATTCAAAGTTACAATGGCACTGAAAAAAGTGACTTATAACCATTTTTCACACTTACGACTGTTGCAGCATTCCCACAGTCATGAGAGGTCAGGCGAGGAGATGTGAGTGATATTGAGTTGGCCACACCCAGCCAATAACATGACCACCAACCCATGTCCACCCAATCAAATGACCATCAAGCCACACCCACCACCTAAGCCAAGTCCACAGAACCAGTTGTTAAAAATTTTGAATCCCACCCCAGGTGATGTGGTAACTAGGATTCAAGACGGACTTTAGGAAGACTTTTTTTTTTTTTTGAAGCAAAATGGTTTTGATAATTTCCAAATCATTGAAGAGGAGATCTGCTGTTGAAAACATTAAATTCTTGCACCAGAAAGAGACTTCTTATATTTCAACAGCTGATGTGATGTAGTAGAGTTGAAATATGACAAAGTAGCTACTATTTATTTATTTATTATTTATTTGTTAAATTTATTTGCAGCCTATCTTGCTGTGAGGCTACTCTAGGTGACTAGCAATGATTAAAAATGAAGAGAGGCAAACAGAAGTAAGATAGCAGAACAATAAAACAATGAAAAAGAACATAATAAGAATACATCAATCTGATATCCAAAAGTATAACAACAACAACAACAACAACAACAACAACAACAACAACAATAAAAATATTAATATGAAACCCACAGGTCAATTCAATCTGAATGTTGTCATGTGGATAAAATGCAGGGATGGAGCAGAGAGAAAAATGCTTGCAAAAAGATGATCAAAAGAAATTAATTTGGCTGGAATGACCAATAGAGAATATTGAATTGTTCTGCATATGCAATTATTACAATCATCAGTTTTTATAACTTCGGAAGATTTTCCTCCCCTGGGGGCGAAATACAAAATGGATTAATGTGAGTCTAATCAGGAACAGATATAAAACTGTTCATTTTGTCTCTCTTCAGTTTATACCAATTTTAAATTAATTACCTATAAAAAGAGGGATTTTCTTGGAGAGGTAGTTTTAACCATGTATTTCTTTTAGGATTCTTTTGGTTTGCATACCCTAGAAATGATAGCACAACATCTATTTTGTCAGTGCACACATGGATGAGTGAGGATAATTATTGAGATATGTGACCCTTCCTTTGGCTTCTGTGAACATCTATTATAACAAAACAGCAAAAGTCAATCTAAAGCCAGTGACTACCCCGTATTGACATGCAGAGAAAGGTCATATGGACCTTTAGACAGATTTCTGCATGAATCAGTGTGCTGCCAAATTGATGGAACCTCAATGTTTTGCCAATAATTGCAAGTGAATTTCATATGCCACCCACTGGTAGCCTTTCTAACAGCTTCAAATGACCGGCAGATTCATTGAATGGGTTGAATTGGCCAGAACATTCAGGCCCAGAAAAGCAAACAAAGGGAAGGCAGATGGCTCCAGAATGTGTGCTTATACATCCTACACTCAAGTACATCCACTCAAGTAGATATGTATCTACAAGATATGCACAACAGAGCAAACTGAGGAAAAGAAGCTCAGAACAAACATGGACAGTTTTTGTCCTTTCCCCACCTCCCCCTAAGTGTTGAAGCTTAATTCACAGTGGCTTATTTCTCACAGCAGTTGAGGTGAGAAACCCATTTCTGAATGTTGTTCTTCAACATTCATAGCAGATAAAATACATTTGTAGTATCCTAAACATGGCGAAGCAATACATCATGGCAAAGACTAAGCCTGTGTTTTCTTTATGGCTTCCTGTTTACAACATTCATTCATTCATTTGGATGAAAAGAAGCATTAAATCACATCAAGCCCCATTTTAAATCTGTTGTAGTACAATCCAGATACAGATACATGCTGACTAGGGATTTAAGTCTCTCATCTCTTAAAGATACCAATTAGGAAAGGAATAGTTATGGAAGAAACTGAAAACAAACATTTAAAACTGTTTTTTAAAAGATGCTAACTTTCCTTAAAGAGAACTTTTTTCAATATGTTACACTGTCAATGAAAATAACATTACAAAATGCTGTACTTCTTTTTTATACAAGAGGATCTGTTTTTATTTTTTCAGAAGCAATGACGAGAGAAAGGAAGAAAAAAAGGTAGAATTTTTGCAGTTCTTTTGTAGTTAAAAGAACACACTGATTTCTGAAGACAAAATGTTATTGTTTGTGTGCTTGATTGAAAAAGCTCTTTCAATTGCACTTGACAAATATTTGGTGCAATTTGGTAAAAAAAAGAAACTAGGCTTGGGAAGAAACTACTAGTAGATAATCTATCTGGATAATCTATTACTAGTCTTAATTTCTCAAAGATAAAAACACTGTTCTGCCACAATCTTCCTCAATCTGGTGTCCTCTAAGTTTGTGGTACTCTGATAGAAATTCTGGGATTTATAATCCAATACAGGTGTTCCCTGACTTACAACCATTCATTTAGTGGCAATTCAAAGTTACAACAGCACTGAAAAAAGTGACTTATCACCACAGTTATAACTGTTGGAGTATCCTGACAGTCATCTGGGCACTTAGCAATCAGCATATATTTACAACAGTTATAGCATCCCATAGTCACATGATCACCACTTCTGAACTTCCTAGTTGGCTTCTGATAAGTAAAGTCAATGGGAAAAGCTAAATTCACTTAATGATTGCATGATTCATTTACAACTGCAGGGATATATTAACAACTGTGATAAAAACATAAAATTGGGCACAATTCACGTAACAATTACCTTCCTTATCAATGGAAATTCTGACCCCAATTGTCAAGGACTGCCTGTAGTTGGGAAAGATTGATTATATTGCATTGCATTATATTACTGTAATTATACCATGTTATTTATGTTATGTTATGTTATGTTATGTTATGTTATGTTATGTTATGTTATGTTATGTTGTTATGTTATGTTATGTTATGTTATGTTATGTTATGTTATGTTATGTTATGTTATGTTATGCTATAAAACAAATACAGTATTTCAACTCCTAATGACCATATAATCACATACTTTTTTTGGCTCCAAAGAAAATAACTTTCCATTGCTTTCTTTCAGAATTGTTTTTTTTTTTTGTCCAAACTTTGTTCAATTCTACTTAGCTTTTAAGAACAAAACTTAAACTGAATGCAGTATCATCTATGGAGATTCTCGGTCATCCAAGCCATGGTTGTCCCAAAGGTGCTTTTTCAAGAGGCAATTGGACTTTTTTGTTTTTCTTTGAAGACATTTTGCTTCTCATCCAAGAAGCTTCTTCAGAAAGGAAAAGAACCTATTTTAAACAATTAAAAAAGAAACAGCCATCTAATAGGAGTCTTGGTAAGGCTATTAAATAATTTGCCTAATGGATCAGTTCCCCATCATTATTTCACCAACATCTCCTGGCATAACTGGGAAAGTCTCTGGATTAAAATCTGTAGAAATGACCTTGTTTCTCAATCCAAATGGCTCCCAGGACAAGTCAAATGAAACTATTAATGACCAAGATAATTTCAGAACTCAGGCTAGCAATTTAATAGTCATTATACACATGAGCACAGGAGCACACACACATACACAGTGGGAAAAGGAGAGGGTAAAGTATAGTTATAGTTTAAATACTTAGACTCAAAGACTCAAGCCACCACAAGGTAAAATAAATATAAGGAGTAATAACAATTAGAAGAAATGATAATTTACTATATAACTATATTTAATCAAATGATTAATATGAATAGGGTACTGTAGGCTAAAACATATGAAGAATGGTTGCAGGAACTGGGTATGTCTAGTCTAATGAAAAGAAGGACTAGGGGAGACATGGGAGCAGTGTTCCAGTATCTCAGGGGGTGCCACAAAGAAGAGGGAGTCAATCTATTCTCCAAAGCACCTGAAGGCAGGACAAGAATCAATGGATGGAAACTAATCAAGGAGAGAAGCAACCTAGAACTAAGGAGAAATTTCTTGACAGTTAGTCAAGAAATCAGTGGAACTTGCCTCCAGAAGTTGTAAATGCTCCAATACTGGAAGTTTTTAAAAGGATGTTGGACAACCATTTGCCTTAAATGGTATAGGGTTTCCTGCCTAGGCAGGGGCAGGGATTCCTAGTTACCACATGACCCAGGGGTGGGATTCAAAATTTTTAACAACTGGTTCTGTGGACGTGGCTTAGGTGGTGGGTGTGGCTTGATGGTCATTTGACTGGGTGGACATGGCTTGGTGGTCATGTTATTGGCTGGGTGTGGCCAACTCAATATCACTCACATCGAGGCACGCATCTCCTTGCCTGGCCTCCCCATGACTGTGGGGATGCTGCAACAGTTGTAAGTGTGAAAAATGGTCATAAGTTACTTTTTTCAGTGCCATTGTAACTTTGAATGGTCACTCCACACAGGCAAAGTACCAGCAAAGGAGGGAAAAAAAACCCCATAGAAGTTCCTGAGACAGGAAGTCTAGTCCTGCCAAGAATGTAATAAGGGTTAACAGAGAGGCAGTTTCTGTAAGCAACACCAGAATGTTTCCTTCCTGCCTTCCTTACAGGATTTGGCCAGTAATTTCTTCTAACAACTGGTTCTCTGAACTGCTTAGAATGTTAACAACCAGTTCTAGCGAATAGGTGCGAACCCGTAGAATCCCACTCCTGGGCAGGGGGTTGGACTAGAAGACCTCCAAAGTCCCTTTCAACTCTGTTATTCTATTCTACTTTAAATAATGTTTTACATTCCACAGTAAGGTGGGGAAACCACAGACGAATTCAAAGATTGATTCTAAGGTTCCTGAAGGGGCATTTCTAGTTGGGGCACTGAACTCCAGTGTTCTTTTTCATTGTCTTTAAAGTTTACAAAACAACTAATAGAAATTCTTCTAGTTATCCATTTGAATAGAAATTATGGAAAAGAGGGGAGAAATGGCCTCTTAATTTAGGAAGAAGCCCCTGATTCTCATTCATTTTACTGTGCCACTGAGCTGACAGAGTCAGTCTTTCAGCAGAGCTCTTCCTTCCCTAGACTTCTTTTGCTTGGCCTGAAATGGAGAAAATAAAACCAGGAAGTAAGCAGGATGCTCAATTGATATATTGTGTGGTTTAGCTCTCAGATATCAGGCTTCTGGTTCGATCTCATAAAATACAGCCAAGAAAGATTTGGAATGCATTCATTCCAGTTGATCTGTTTAGCAATGAGGTCATCTGTAGCTGCTTTATCATAAGCAAACTAGTTGCCAAGATTTTAACAAATATTGGTGCTCTTTTCTTTTTTAAACCGGAAGCCCAAGCTGGACAACAGCATCTTACAGTGCCAAAGGGCAATATAGATAACTTCATGTTTTGACAGCTTGGGTTGAAAATACAAATCCAACAATCCGTGATAAAATTGAATGTCTGTCTGGTGCCACAAACACTGCAATGGTAAAAAGAATTCATATTTTTAGAAGAAGTAAATATTACAGCTGTGAACAATCCATCCATCCATTCATTCCATTTATATGATTGCTCATCTTAAATACATAACTCTGTGTGTCTAACAATGAATAAAAACAAAGCATATTTATTTTTATAGCAGAATAAAATAAATAGCATATACAGCAGCCAGGATAAATACCAAGCAACGGCAATTGACACAAAATGGTACAAGCTCATTCTCCCAGTGCCCCAAGCTCAGTTATAAAACTAAGTCTTCAAGACCTTACAGATATTCAGAATACTTGGAATAAGTCTGATCTCTTGGAAAACTATGTTCCAGAGATTGGGCACCATGACAGAAAAGACTTTTTCCTGGGTCATGTTCAGGCCCAAGCCCAGACAACACAATAAAATCCAATAGAGTCCAATTCTTCCTTTGCTTACATTTAATGGACAGAGTCTTGCCAGTCTAAAGCTGTAACCTTCTAATGTAATAGATATACCCTGGGAGATTCTAGGCCAGGGGTCTTCAAACCTGACAGCTTTAGGATTTGTAGACTTCAACTCCCAGAATTCCTCCTGCAGTCATATTAGCTCAGGAATTCTGGGAGTTGAAATCCACAAGTCTTAAACTTACCAAGTTTGAAGACCCTTGTCCTAGGCTATGGCTATCCCAAACCTCCTCCTCTCTGCCCCCTCCAGCTTGGCATTATGCAGTCTCTTAATTGGGGCTTCTCTCTAGAATGTACCAACACCTCCCTGGGAAACTAGATTCCCTGGTTTCACTTTTTCTCTATGTGCACATTCCTGCCAGATGATGTTCCCTAATGGTAAGGATCCAGAGAATATGTAATAGGATAGGTAGTTACAATGGAGGAGAATCCAAGGCCTGCAAAAACTTGGTGCCATGCTATGCAGGGCTTGTTGTGCCTTCAAGTCAATGTTGACTCCAAGTGACTAACTAGACAAGTGCTTGCAGTTTTCCCCACATGTTTTGAAAGTAGTTTGTCCTTGCCTTCTTCCCAGGACTGAGACAGAAGGAGTGGCCCAAGGTCACCCAGCTGGTTCCATCCCTAAGATGGAATGAGAATTCACACTCTCCCAGTTTCTAGTCACCACTACATCAAACTGGCTCTCATTTATAGAGGCAACTATATATTTGCCTATATCTCTCCATATACTGCATATTCTCAGTGTATTTAGAAATTAAGGCTACCAAACTTTGAACTTCAGTGGCATTTGTTTTGCTATTATAAACATAATTTTCCCTATCATTAAAATCTATAGATAATTTTCAACTCAAAATCGATAGAAAATAAAAATAGCTAATAAAAAGACTTAAATAAAGTTCAATATAATATTCACAAGGAAAGTAACAGAAATAGATGTAACCTTATTCATTTAGGAAATAAAAATCAAAAGCATACATATAACATAGGATAGCTGGCTTGGTAATCCCCCCCCACCCTGCCCCATTCATTTGTGTTCAATTCTTGAAAACTGCCTAGATAGATCCCCGCAGTTAAGTTAGCAAGGTTTTTCAGAAGTGGTTTGTCATTGCTGGTACTAAAAAAAAAAGAGAGCTTGGAATAGTAGTTGATTGCAAATGAAATATGTTCCACAAGTAGGACGAGTCTGCAAAAAGCCAGATGCAATTTTAGGCTATGTGAACAGGAATACAATTTCCCAATCACTGCAAGTAATTATTTCACTTCAGTCAGCTTCGGCCAGGCACTGCTTCACTCTGGATGACTTTGGACATCACATTGTAAGAACAGTTCAGAGAAATTAAATCTGGTTCTGAGGAAGGTAGTATGATGAATGATCAGGTGATGGGAGGCTAACTTTATGAAGAGAAAATAGAGGAGATGAGGATGTTTGTCTTGAAAGACAAAGGAGAGAGATGTGAAAGCACCCTTCAAATAACTGAAAGTACTGTATGTTACACAGAGGAAGGTCATGACCTATTCTTTCTTGTCATAGAATGGAAGAGGTGTGCTTAGATTTACTTGAGGGACCCACCTGTTTGCCATATCTTTCTTTATTTAATTAAAAAAAAATTATATAGCAGAAGGTGAATCAAAAGAAAAAGAAAGAAAAATAAAGAAACCAAAAACCTACAAGAAAAGAAAAAATTAAGAAACATATAAATGACTTCTGACTTCTTCTCAACATATAATTAATAATAATTAACAAATAATGATCATAAATAATAATTAATAATTAACTTATTGGTCCTCCTCCCGCTTAATTTTTTTTTGCAAATCCTCTCATTCCCTCTTTTATTTTGCATCTTACTTAATCTTTAAATCCACTAATCATCCATTGATTTTTTTTCCCTTCTTTCAGCAAAATGTCCGTATAATGTTTCCAGTCTTTAAAAAAAAATGTCTGTCCTGCTCTGTGGTTTATTCAAAAGTACCCAAGCCTTTGGAGAAGCAAACTGTTAGATCTGGGAGGATGGTTCAAGAATGGAGGCAAGACTCAGATAACAACAACAGCTCTTTATTAGAGACTTCAGATCTGAGCAAACTATCCCAGCTGCAGCAGCCCCTTATATAGGGCTGGATGTGGCTAGGCAGCCAATGAAAGCGATTTGAGTTTGCCGCTCTTGGCAGGGCCAATCGCGGCAGCCCGTTTATTAGCCAATCGCATCAGTCTGTGGCGACCAATCACGCTCTGCTATTTGCGGGCCAATCAGAGTTGCAGGCGTTCGAGCCTGCTAGTCCAGAACACAAACCTTGTCAGTCCTTAGAGGTAATCCAAACAAGCTCCAAACATGAGTACTAACAGTACCTTTATTGTAAGGTTACAATAACAGAATCTTGCATGTCTGAAATGACGACTCTCTCCTTTACAGTCCAAAAAAACTAGGGAGGGTCCCTTCTGAGATGTTTGCCATAGCCCCATTCCAGTGGTGGGATTCAAATATTTTTACTACCGGTTCTGTGGGCGTGGCTTGGTGGGCTTGGCAGGGGAAGGATACTGTAAAATCTCCAGTCAGAGGTGGTATTTGCAGGTTCTCCGAAATACTCAAAATTTCCACTACCAATTCTCCAGAACTGGTCAGAACCTGCTGAATACCACCTCTGGATGGAAGGCTGGGTCAACCTTCAGCCAGTGAGAATCAAACTGCCGACAGTCAGAAGAATTAGCCTGCAATATTGCATTCAAACCACTGTGCCACCACGACTCTTGATATAACCTGCCTTAAGTGGGGCACAAATGTTGGTTTGAGTGTATCAAGTAGGTTCTATATGGCCCCTGAGATAGTTAAAGAAGCCCAGGATCAGAATATTATTAGTAGGATATTCTTATATTAGGAGATAGGAATGAGTAAATAATGTTGAGATCCTAATTAGTAGAAAATCTTATTAATGTTCTGCTTTATACTATATGCTTTGGTAATTATGTGCTGTTATGTGTTTTTTTCTTTAGAAGTAAGACTACTGTTTCTTGTGTTGAAAAGAAACTGAAATCACAATGTTCTCATTGATATTATGGAAGGTCTATATAACAGTGGTGGGATTCAATTTTTTTTTTACTACCAGTTCTGTGGATGTGGCTTGGTGGGTGTGTGCGGCTTGATGGGCGTGACTTGGTGGGCACGGCAGGGGAAGAATATTATCAAATCTCCATTCCTACCACACTCCAGGGGAAGGTTACTGCAAAATCCCATTCTCTCTCCACCCCACTAACCTGCTTTCCAGCTCCATTCTCCTGTGCAGGGCAACAAAAAGAGACCCAGCCAATCAGCTGGGACTCGGGAGACAGAGAATAGATGGGGATGGGGCCAGTCAGAGGTGGTATTTGCCAGTTCTCCGAACTACTCAAAATTTCCGCTACCGGTTCTCCAGAACTGGTCAGAACCTGCTGAATACCACCTCTGGCCCCATTCCTTCTGTGGGCTGATCTGCCTCTTCTCTGACATTGCCTAACCTGTGGCTCCATCTCTTCCTCCTCCTTGTATCTCTCAAGGATATTCTCTCAGACCATTTAGACACCTCTTGCTTCTTTCCCTCTAGTCCGCCACTTTTGTGTCTTTTGTCGGTTTCATTGTAATTTCTTTGTTTTAATGTTATGAACCATCCAGAGTCATTGGGTGGGATACAGGTTTATTATTATTAAGGTTGGTCACAGAGTCAAACAGCTGTTCAGACTGGATTGATCATTTTTATCTCTCTATGAAGTCCTTCCCTGGGATAAACTGATGTTGTTGTTTGAAGGCATTAAAGGTACCATTGCACAATGTAAGAAATAAATAAAGCCGCTTTTTGCAATTGACTGGTGGTGTCTTCCTCAGTATTGATGATGTTCAAGTGATGCTCCATATATGCTTTGCGATTGCACTCAAAGCACCGGTTACTATTGATACTGTCTTTGTTTTCTTTTGCCACAGTTTCTGTGGAGATTCTGTCATCCAAGTGAGTGGTGGGATGCAATTTTTTTTACTACTGGTTCTGTGAACATGGTTTGGTGGGCTTTGCAGGGGAAGGATACTGTAAAATCTCCAGTCAGAAGTGGTATTTGCAGGTTCTCCAAACTACTGGAAATTTCTACTACCGGTTCTCCGGAACTGGTCAGAACCTGCTGAATACCACCTCTGATCTAAGTTATGGTTGTCCCAAAGGTGCTTTTTCAACAGGCAACTGGACTTCCTGGGATTTTTTTTTTGATGATGTTTCACTTTCATCCAAGAAGTTTCTTCAGCTTCAAAGAAAAACCAGACAGTCCAGTTGTCTCTTGAAAAACACATTTGGATAGAAGTTAATTTGAAAATGTCCAAACAAACTTATTTTGAGTATGCAAATAAACCAGGAAGATGGTTATCCCATAAACTTAAAAAAAAGAAAGAAAAGAGATTGATATATCAACTAATGGATGAGAAAGGCGTCTTACAACATGAGATAGAGAAGAAAAAAGATATCATTTACAACTATTTTCAAAGATTATATAAAAAGGAAGAAGTTAATGAAGATAAAATAAGAACTTACTTAGAGGATACGAATGACAAAGTAATTGGAGAGGAAGGGATAGAATTATTAAATAAAGATTTTACATGGTCTGAATTGAAGTCAGCAATGGAGAATCAAAGTAATAACAGATCTCCAGGACCAGATGGGATTCCGGCAGAACTATACAAAGCTATAATGGAACTAGTAGGACCACTGATGCTGGAGGTATTCAATGAGGTACTTCTGGCAGCTAAGATGCCAGACTCGTGGAGGCGGGTGTTGATTTTGCTAATCCCGAAGGAGGATGCAGATCATAGATATATTAACAATTACAGACAGATTTCACTTTTAAATGCCGACTATAAATTATTCACTTCTATTATAGCTAATAGAGTAAAACAAGTTTTAAACCCACATATTCATGAAGATCAAAATGGATTTCTTCCGTCCCATCAAATAAAGAACAATTTAAGAACCGTTATTGATGTCTTAGAATACTATGAAGCCCATCCAGAAAAACAATCCGCACTCATGTTTTTAGATGTTGAGAAAGCATTTGACAACTTAAACTGGCATTTTTTAATTCAAAAAATTTACAATATGAGTCTTGGCACTAAATTTGAAAACATTATAACAACAATTTATAATACACAACAGGCTAATATACTAATTAATGGCGAACAAACAGGTCCAATAAATATAGAAAAAGGTGTTAGACAGGGCTGTCCTCTCTCACCTCTTCTTTTTATATTTGCCCTAGAATCACTTTTAATGCGTATTAGACAAAATTCAGAAATTAAAGGAGTGAGGGTCAAATCAGAAGAATATAAATTACAAGCGTTTGCTGACGATATGGTCTTTCTGGAGGAACCTATGGAAAAAGGATATAACCTAATAAAAGAATTAGAACGATTTGGCACTGTGGCAGGTTTAAAAATTAATAGAAAAAAGACGAAATTAATGACCAAAAACTTAACAGAAATTCAGAAGAAAGAATTAGAAGTAATGATGGGGATACAGGTAACAAAAAGGGTCAAATATTTAGGAATATGGTTAACACCACAAGGTAAATCACTCAAAGAGAACAATTATGATAAATCACTTCAACAAACAAAGAAAGACTTAGAATCTTGGAATAAGCTGCAGCTTTCCCTATTGGGCAGGATTGCCTCGATTAAAATGAACATTTTACCAAAATTTTTTTATTTATTTCAGACAATTCCAATTAAGTTACCTAAAAAATTTTTTTGAAGAATTAAATAAGATAACACTTAAATTTATTTGGCAGGGGAAAAAAGCCAGGATCAATGTTAAGGCCTTACAAGATGCGAAAAGCAGAGGGGGTCTAGCTCTTCCAAATTGGGAATTATATTATTTGGCAGCTATCTTATTATGGTTAAAAGACTGGGTGAACTTACTTAATAAAAGAACTTTAGCATTAGAAGGGCATGACCTCCAGAGAGGGTGGCATGCCTTCTTATGGGAAGTGGGGAAACCTAAGCAGTCTTATTTTCATAGAAACCTTATTAGGGACTCATTATTAATTAATTGGAAAAAAAATATGCAAAAAACACTATTTAAAAATTCCGATCTGGCTATCAACAATGGAGGCAACGGTACATCCCAATAATTTGGACATAACAAAAATGATCAAATATAAAGATCTATTAGATCCGCTAGGAAAATTAAAAACTCTACAAGAATTACAGGAACAGGGATTTAAAATAGATCAGTGGTTATATATTCAAATTCATAGCAGATACAAACAAGACATTAAAGATTTTGGAATTTAGATTTTGGATTTTGGAATTTAACTGCAGTACTTAGATAAAATTTTATTAGGATCAAACAAAAAGAACATATCTAAATTTTATAAATATTTACTGGAAGTAGAACTAGAACAAGAGATAGTCGAAGGGAATATGCTAGCCTGGAGCAGGAATGTTGGAAGAAGTATTACATTATCAGAATGGGAAAGGATTTGGAACAGAAATATTAAGATTACAAAATCGGCAGCGTATAAGGAAAATACATACAAAATGTTTTACAGATGGCACTTACCCCCTTCGAGGTTGGCAAAAATGAACCCTAACACGAGTCCAAAATGCTAGAAATGTAAAAGCATAGAAGGAACCTTTTTTCACATGTGGTGGTCTTGCAAGGAAACCCAGAAATATTGGCAAAAAATTAGAAAATGGTTGGAGGAGATAACCAAAGAACAAATTGAATATAAACCAGAGTTCTTCCTATTAGGAATCTCTGACAAACATTTATCCAAAAAGATGAAATATGTAACAATCCATATTTTAACTGCAGCCAGATTAGCGTTTGCTCAGTGCTGGAAATCACCGTATACACCTACAGAACAAATGGTTATCCAGAAAATATGTGAATGTGCAGAAATGGACAAATTAATGATAGCCCTAAAAAACAAAGAGTCCTCAACATTTTACAATAATTGGAATTCTTGGTATAATTGGTTAAGCCAGAGATAAACTGCCTAAAAGATAAAGGGTAATTTAAGCATAGTTGATGAGATGAGCGTATTCGAATTAATTTAGGAGGAATGGATTTTACACACTGTCAAAAAGGATATTGTCTGCTTTTAGATGTACCCTTTTCATTTCTTATTCTTTTTCTTTGTTTCTTCTTTCTTTTACATCCCTCCCTCTCTTCTTTTTCTGGTTCGAAAGGCCGGGTGTTTTTTTCCCCTTTTTTGTGCATGTATTGTTGATATGTTTTTAATTGTAAATTCAATAAAATTTATTTTTTTTTAAAAAAAAGAAAAACACATTTGGAATGTTTTGCCACAGTTGTTCTACTTGTGTTTTAAGGTCTTTGTAATTTTTTATTTTCTCCCGTTTTTTCTCTATTCTATTCTGGTTTCTCCAGGTATTACAATGCCCACTATTCAGACTTTTTTTGTCTTTCTCCTTGACAATTGTTAAGTCTGGGGTGTTATGTGACAGATGCTTGTCTGTTTGAATTCCAAAGTCTAAGAGTACTGTGGCTTCTTCATTCTTTATTACTTTATCATTTTTGTGGTCCCAGCAGTTCTTGCTTGCAGGCAAAAGGTACTTCTTTCAAAATAGTAAGAGCAATTTGATGGAAAATTTGAGCAACCACTCAGAGAGGTAATGGCTCCCCTTCATTGGACCTGTACAAGCAGAGGCTAGAAACCATCTGTTTCTAAGTTTTAATTTGGATTCCTGTGGTGAGTAAGAGGTTGCAAATCTGTTCTTCTCACTCATGCGAAGTTTAGATATTCAGTCACAAAATTGCAAGGTAGCAGGAGATCATTCAGTTTTATCCCAATAGCCATGAATCAGAATATTTTATGCTGTGACCTACACTCATTTACAGGTCAAACCATACCATCTCTAGTGCAATGTATCATAAGCAATATCGCAATCTTATCTCATACGGGTTCAGTATGCCCTTATCATAAGAAAATTCACAATCCAATTAATAGCCAAATGAACACAAAATCCATTCATGTATGGCCTTCATGTATAAAACAGCAAGAACAGATTAAATACAATATATAGGATTTCTTGTTCTAGGCAATGTTTTTCATCTGATGTGCTCCATACTGAGATACATATTCAATTAGTTCATGGGGAGGCTCAGTGTATCATGGAAAAACCATAATTTAATTGACAGCAGTTAAGAAGGAGTTTGTTTCAGCCCTGAACAGTCCTGGGGATGGTTTCATGCTAACTAACCTCCCTTAGCCAGCTGTTTTGCTTAAATAGAGAGGAAGGGGTAATAGACATTTAGCCCTTTCTTCCCTCTGTTGGCATAAAGCTAAAGTCTTAGGAAAGCCCTCTATGATATGATTTCTTTAACAATATTTTCTCATTTTATGCATGCCATTTTTGCCCTACTGACTTTCTAACACAGGGGTCTCCAAATTTACCAACTTTGTAAGAGTTGTGGGCTTCAATTCCTAGAATTCCTCAGCTAACAAGGCTGGGGAGTTGAAGTCCACAAGTCTTAACAAGTTGCCAAGTTTGGAGATCCCTGTTCTAAGTGGGTAGGTGTGAAACAATAGAGTTAGGTGGAAAGTCTCCCCAGCTCAGAGCTATAAGAGACAGTCTTCTGTACCTCTGCAGAAGCTGATGGAGGCTCCCCATTGGACTAGATGATCTGTGGCCACCTGCCACTGGTTCATGAGAGACTGGTGATATTTTCAGAGCAGTGCAGCACACTGGGTGACTCCTGCCTTCTGCACACACCCATAAAGTGATATATATATTTAAAGTATGTGTGTATGAGACCTAAGAGTGAAGCCAAAAGCAGTGAGTTGTGGTTGCTACTAAGCAAAGGTCAAGAAGAAGGGGAGCCCATTATATTTTCACTCATGGATGATTCTCAGCAGCAGAGTAGGCAGGAGAGGCTGACTCACAGTGCACAGCACACATAAAAACCAACATTACATCCCTTGCATAACAAATAATGTTATCACTTGTGCCAAGTTCTGCTGGCATTTATAAGCACAGGGGAAAGGAAACCTTTAGATCATTGTGAGCTACAGTGTATGCTTTCAGTGGGAGGGAGATTCCGAAAATAAGTAATGTCATATACTTTTTCTTTTTCTTTTAAACTATGTTAATTAAGATTTGGTTGTTGCACTCGGGGCTGAGGAGATCCAGCTGCAAGTCCACACTTGACTATAGATCAGCACTGTTATTCTTTCCTAGCCCAGGACCATCCTATTTCATAATACAGGTAGTCCTCACTTAATGACCAGTTGCTTAGCAGCCATTAGAACTTACAATGTGGACCCCCACACAAAAAAGCTACCAATGATCTGGTTCCAATATTATACTGGCTGCACACACATCCAGTCATATGACTGCATTTTGAGCAAGTGATAACCAACTCATCTTTACAGCTGGTTGCAATGTTCTGCACTCACATCACTGTCGTTTGCAATAGTGGTGGTTGTTGGGTTTCTTGGCAAAATTTCTTTGCCAATTTCTTGGTTTTGGCTGGTTTCCAGCAGAAAGCATCTATTATGTATTCACTTAATGACTATTGCATTTGCTTAATGACCACCAGACTCATTTAACGTCCACTACGTCCACTTATCACTAAGTTTGCTTAACAACCACCATAAAAATGTAATAAAATAAGGTCACATGGGTACTTCAGTTTAAGATCATCATGATTTACAGTGGAAATTCTGGGTTCCATTGCAGTCATAAATCAAAGACTACCATACCTGTAATAGAATTCATTCCTTGGGAAAGAATGAAGATATCCCCATGTACCTCAAGAAATAAGTAGATTTTAGGCTTACTTTACAAATAAGACATAAAACAGAATTTTTTGTGTTGGATAGTTGGAGGGTCAGGACTCAGGAGCCACACAAAGGAGGCTTTCCAGGAATGCTTTTTCCTGGATCACCACAATGTCTCTCGAATCACGCTTGACTTAGGTATCATCAATTATTGGCTACCAATAAGATTTATCTGTTGTCATCAAGACCCTACATGGATGCACCGAGGCAAAAGCTTAGGAATTTGTAGGAATTCAACAGCAGAAAGAATAATCCTTAGGAGATAGGAAAATACTATAATTACAGGTACAAAAAACTAGATTTCAGAGATTTAACAATTTTTGAGAAAAGTGTGTATTCTATTAATCATAAAATGTCACCTTACCTCTCACTTTGGGATAAAAAAATGGAAACATGCTTGATGAGCTTTGAAAACTTTGAAAATGAACTATGTTAACAGAATAACAGAATTGGAAGGGACCTTGGAGGTCTTCTAGTCCAGTGGTCGCCAACCGGTGGGCCGCGGCCCACTGATGGTCTGTGACAAAATTTTGGTGGTCCTCAGAGAAATGTCACCCCCAGAACACCCCCCCCCAAAGCAATTAATCCAGGCTGTGTGGGAACACAAGGCTGTGCCGCCCACACGGCCCACAGGAACCCTCCCCTCCCACTCACTCCTTACCTGGCAAACTTGCCTGCTAAGCTGCTATTTTTCCATTTCCCCCGCTGACCATCAGCTGTTCTGCTGTGCCAGGAGATTTAGATTAGCTAGAAAGCAGGAAACTATTGGATTTCTTGCTTTCTAGCTAATCTTTAGATCGTCAGCTCTGCCGAACCTTCCTTAGAACTGAAACTTCTATTATTCAGTGCAGACTCAGGTAGCCAATGGCAGAAAGATAGATCTCTGAATGAGTCTGTGATTCTGTGACAAACTCATTCTGCCTGGCTGTCTGCTTTGCCTGATTTTGGGTAAAAGTTGCTTTTTTAAAAAATAAAAAATTCAATATTTACATAAATATTTATAATATTTATATAGAAGCCATGCCCAACCAGTCACATGACCACTAAGCCACACCCGCAAATTAGGCCATGCCCACAAAACCAGTTGTTAAGAAATTTGAATCCCACCCCTGCCTCTGTGTGTTTGTGTGTGTGTATGTGTGTGAGAGAGGGAGGGAGAGAGTCGTTAAATCAGATCTCTCTCTCTCTCTCTCTCTCTCTCTCTCTCTCTCTCTCCCACCAACATCAACAAGCCACCATCAGTCAAAATTCATATTAGTGGTCCCCAGGATTTAAAATAATGAGTTTGGTGGTCCCCAAGGTCCAAAAGGTTGGCCACCCCTGTTCTAGTCCAATCCCCTGCTCAGGCAGAAACCCTATACCATTTCAGACAATGGTTATCCAATCTCTTCTTAAAAACTTCCAGTGTTGGAGCATTCACAACTTCTGGAGGCAAGTTGTTCCACTGATTAATTGTTCTAACTGACAGGAAATTTCCCCTAGTTCTAGGTTGCTTCTCTCCTTGATTAGTTTCCATCCATTGCTTCTTGTCCTGCCTTCAGGTGTTTTGGTGAATAGCTTAACTCCCTCTTTTTTGTGACAACCTCAATATTAATTAAGATTTGGTTGTTGCACATGGGCTGAGGAGGTCCTGTTTGAAGGATTTATAAAATCCTTCAACTTGGGGCATAGTTGTAATTACAGTTTTTATTTTCTCTTGATCTCTTTACTTGCATTTTCCCTCTTTTTCTTTGGTGATTGCTCACTTTTGTTCTCTGTATGTTTGCTTGACAATAAAATAATAAAACATATAAAGATACACACAAGCCAACAACTTGCCAAGAATGTTTGAGACAACAGGATTGGGATGTCAGCTTTTTGTGTTTTTATTTTGTTTTCTTTCCCTTCACAGTTTCTTGAAAGCAAAATGATTCTGGTAAAACTGGAATAGTTTATGTTCTCATCCAAGTTTTGGTCACAGGCCAATCAGTCTCCAGCCTGAAGTCACAAAATCTGTTGTGAGCCATGCTGGATTTATATTTTGAGCAGATGTGTCTTTTTCTTTCTCTCTCTCTCTGTAGGTGGGTGTTATCTCCACTGAATTCAAAGCGGCTTTTATTCAAGGAATTGGCATATGACCAGAGATTAAGAGCAGAAGATTTTTTTTTTTCACTATGGCAAACCCACTCAATGTTGATTATTCTAATTTTAGTGTTTTCCCCTCACACTAGCTTCATTTGATGTGACCTCTCTTTTGCTGCCCTTCTCTCACTTACCCATGGCTGGCTGTGATGGCCTGCAGCTGCAGGGAGTAAGTACAATTTATTTCCACCTAATGCAGATAGAATTTTAATAGCACTAATTCATGAATATATTTATGTCTTCCCTCATTGCTTTTATGCTTTATGAATAGCTATAGGGAAAAGATGTTGGGTTATAATTTTTTCCCCTCCGGATAAAAAGGAAAGAAGGAAAATAAGCAATGATAATGATTTCGGAAAGGAGGAAGTCTAATTTTTAAAAGGTTAAAACAGTCAAGAGAAGAAAATTGTGCAGGTTATAGCAAATGAAAAGGAAAAATCTGTCCCAAGAATGGCAAGGAGTGGAAATGCCAAGTATGAGATATGCTAAAACCACTGAAATAGAAAATAAACATGTGAAAAATTCATATGCACAAAACCTAGATTTCAAACTGTAGGGACTGTAAAATATGAGAGATCCTTGGTGCTCTCTGAGCTTATTTGTTTTCTTGCAGAGGTTTCATTACTCAAACTAGGTAACATCATCAGTAAAGCATTTCTCTAAAGCTCTGAATATTTGCAAGAACTCAAATTCTCGCCCTTTGCCAGCCAGATTTTGAAGCTAAAATTTCACATTGGAAATTGCAGCTTGCATTTTAAATGTAAAAGATGACCCCTCTTCAAAAATCTGGATTTATTGACAGCACTTGATTTTCCTAAGGATCCAATGTAAAATGTCATATAAAATATATATTAAATATTTAATATACAAATATATAAAATATTAAATAGTGCAATTTTCAATGCAATTTTCCACCAGAGGCTTCCAGATGCTATGTCTGTCTGCATATAGTCTCTTTCATACTGGTGGCAAACTATTTTGCTTTGAAATGTGGCTGACACCAATTCCAGCATTTAGCAGAATTCCTTGTTCTTAGGAATTCTTTTATTTATGAGTCCATGTTCAGTTACTGAAGGCTGAAACAATCTGTGTGCATGTTAGAATTCTTGAAGGCAACTTGAAAGCAATACATCAACTTGACCAATATATTGAAATTCACTTTTATAACTAACAAAAAAAATTTATTTCCAAAAAAATACATTATTGGGACATGCAAAGTCTGACCTTACTAAGAGAAAACTGAAAGAACTTATGCTTCATTCCTGAAAAGAAAAACACAAGAACGTCTCTTACTAAAAGGTTAGCAATCTCTCGTAGACCAACAGGGAACACAGAGTCAGGGCCATCTTATCAGCATGAAGGGCCCCGAGCAAAGCAGTGTCCTGGAGCCCCTATGACAACTACTCATAAAAATGTAAATCGTTGCTAAAATAAAACGTATATTTATTTTATTGGCACTTCCAACAAAATCTGTGTTGAAACATTAAAAACATGCTGTGCATCAACAACTAATCAACATGATAAATATTTGAACAATACACAAGGCTTGAAAAACACAATAATACTCAGTAAGAAATACAGTTCTTGTATTTATATGATACAAGGTGCATTGAAGGGCTAACACAGAGAGATTAATATGGGGCCCCTATGCATGTAAGGCCCACGGGCAAGTGCCCATCAGGCCCATGTGTTAAGATAGCTCTGAACAGAATATATTTTAACTCTCTATCTGCACCCTATTCATCCCTTAGGGTCAAAAGATCAAAAGCTCATAGCCATTACAGCATACATTTTACACCTAATAATGCAATAGAACTTAGACTTACATATAGCTTCACAGTGTTTTACAGCAGGGGTCCCCAACCACGGGGCCCCAAACCGGTACCAGTCCGGTTTGCTGGGCGCCGCCATCTTGTTTTGATGAGAAAGTGCTTCCGGTGAGCTTTTCCGGTTGGAAAGCAGCGTTTGGGTCCTGAAGGAATCCTCGCACCTTAGTTTCATCAAAGGGGGGACGGCTTCGAACAAAACTAAGGTGCGAGGATTCTTTCAGCACCCAAGGCAAGGCGAGCTGACCATCCCGAAGCCGTCCCGAAGCCCATCGACAAAGGTACAAAGGAGGAGTTGAAGGTGGTGGGGAGAAGCGGGGGACAGCTGGCTGGCCAGTCGCTTGGCTCACCTTGCCATGCATGCTGATGCCGGTACTGGGCCGCAGATCATTTTGTGATGCCGGTACCGGGCCGTGGAACAAAAAAAGGTTGGGGGCCACTGTTTTACAGCCCTCCCTAAGCAGTTTACAGAGTCAGCATATTTTCCCCAACAACCTGGATCTTCATTTTATTGACCTCAGAAGGATGGAAGGTTGAATCAGTCATGATCTTGGTGAGACTCGAACTGCTGAACTGCTGGCAGCAAGCAGAATTAGCCAAATGCAATGAAATAATTTCTAATACTGTAGATATCTAATATTATTACAGCATAAATGAATAGAATAAATTGGAGGCTATACAAATAGCAACAGCACTTAAGATTTACATACTGCTTCCCAGTGCTTTACAGTCCTCTCTAAAACAGTTTACAGAGTCAATGTATTCCCCCCCAGCAACCTGGCTCCTCATTTTACTGACCTTGGAAGAATGGAAGGCTGAATCAACCCTGAACCTGTGAGACTCTAACTGCTGGCACTTGTCAGAGTTAGCCTTCAATACTGCATTCTAACCACTGTGTTCTTAAATCTAAACAATAATATACAGTGTCATATAATACATTATATTATTTTATTTTAGATTGAAATGTGAAGTTGTTCTGCTATTTGAAGTATTTCATGAACATTTTGCTACAAGGTCATTGATTTCTTCCCAACAGTCCAATACAGGTTACTATTCCACATGCATCCTTGTTTCTAGGTATAGCAGGATTCCAAATACTAAAAAAGGATGAAAAATAAAAGGATGTGGGAGAAAGGAAGCTCTATGGCACCTGACATGATGAAGGTCTTTGGACTGTAAACATTTACAACCCAAGTCCAAATACAGATTGTCTTCACACAGAGTGCATATGTCCATCCTGGAGAGCCAGTTAAGTCTAGTGGTTAAGGCACCAGACTTGAAACCAGGAGACTGTGAGTTCTAGTCCTGCCTTACCCATGAAAACCAGCTGAATGATCTTAGGCCAGTCTGTCTCTCAGCCCAGCTCACATCACAGGGTTGTTGTTGTGAGGAAAATAGGAGGAGGAAGTGTCTTGGATATGTGTGTCACCTTGACTTATTTGTAAAAATAATAAAGGCAGGATATGAATACGCAAACAAAAAAACAAATATGATATACAAAAGTATCTGAAAGACACAAAAAGACTATTAAGAAAAGAACAATTCATTTAGTAATGTTAGGCTAAAGTGACACTAGATTATAAAGGAAATATATAATTTAATATCTGCCCCCATTTAATCTACTACATGAAATAGTTTGGATATTTATTCCTAAGGTTGTTTTTGTATTCCCTCAGATTTATTTTAGCAGTAACAGTAGAGTCCAGAGAGAGTGCAGAATACAAATTGCTGAAATAAATAAATAGACATGTTCCCACCCTGCTTTCAAATAAATTAAAAACTGGAACCCTTTTTGGCTGAATAAATCAAGGAATAGCTTCTACACCACAGATTTAATTTTTTTCAGGTGATATTGACTATTTGAAATGCACTACAACATGGACCTAACTAAGGGCCACCTCCTGGCCCCTTACATAACCTGGAAGGGCCTGGATTCAGGAAACAGGAGGCCGAGTTAACACCACAGAACCTCCTGTGTACTTCCTCAAGAATCATTGGCTCATTTCATATGACATCACACAACTGTGCCTCAGGCACCTTGACCTGCCCTGCCCAATCAGAGTCCATGGTGGAGCAAATCTGAATGACTTTATCTGCCAGATAGCTTGAATAATCCTCACTATGACCCAGTGGATGGTCTTGAAGGCCTCCCTACCAACAGAGACTGAATCAGCCTAAACAGAGTTACTAGATGACTGTCAGCAGATTCAATAAGGATGAAAAATATTGAATGGGCCCTGACTTCCTCTAAGGAAAACATGATACTAATGCACCAAAAGACAACTACCTCTTCTCTTATCTGTTTGTTCCCTGGACACCATTTCTCTTCCCCCACTCTCCAATCTCCCAGTGTCATCCCAACATATCATTACAATTTGTAATACACTGCTCAAAAAAATAAAGGGAACACAAAAATAAGACATCCTAGATCTGAATGAATGAAATATTCTTATTAAATACTTTGTTCATTACATAGTTGAATGTACTGACAACAAAATCACACAAAAATTATCAATGGAAATCAAATTTGGCAATCCATGGAGGTCTGGATTTGGAGTTACACTCAAAATTAAAGTGGAAAAAAACACTACAGGCTGATCCAACTTTGATGTAATGTCCTTAAAACAAGTCAAAATGAGGCTCAGTAGTGTGTGTGGCCTCCACGTGCCTGTATGAACTCCCTACAATGCCTGGGCATGCTCCTGATGAGGTGGCGGATAGTCTCCTGAGGGATCTCCTCCCACACCTGGACTAAAGCATCCCCCAACTCCTGGACAGTCTGTGGTGCAATGTGGCATTGGTGGATGGAGCGAGACATGATGTCCAGATGTGCTCAATTGGATTCAGGTCTGGGGAACAGGCGGGACAGTCCATAGCATTAATGCCTTCATCTTGCAGGAATTGCTGACACACTCCAGCCACATGAGGTCTAGCATTGTCGTGCATTAGGAGGAAGCCAGGGCCAACCGTATCAGCATATGGTCTCACAAGGGGTCTGAGGATCTCATCTCGGTACCTAATGGCAGTCAGGCTACCTCTGGCGAGCACATGGAGGGCTGTGCAGCCCCCTAAAGAAATGCCACCCCACATCATTACTGACCTACTGCCAAACCAGTCATGCTGGAGGATGCTGCAGGCAGCAGAACGTTCTCCACGGCGTCCCCAGACCCTGTCACATCTGTCACATGTGCTCAGTGTGAACCTGCTTTCATCTGTGAAGACCACAGGGCACCAGTGGTGAATTTGCCAATCTTGGTGTTCTCTGGCAAATGCCAAACATCCTGCACAGTGTTGGGCTGTAAACACAACCTCCACCTGTGGACGTCAGGCCCTCATATCACCCTCAGGGAGTCTGTTTCTGACCATTTGAGCAGCCACATGCACATTTGTGGCCCACTGGAGGTCATTTTGCAGGGCTCTGGCAATGCTCCTCCTGTCCCTCCTTGCGCAAAGGCGGAGGTAGCAGTCCTGATGCTGGGTTGTTGACCTCCTACGGCCTCCATATCTCCTGATGTACTGGCCTGTCTCCTGGTAGCGCCTCCATGCTCTGGACACTATGCTGACAAACACAGCAAACCTTCTTGCCACAGCTGCATTGATGTGCCATCCTGGATGAGCTGCACTACCTGAGCTACTTGTGTGGGTTGTAGACTCTGTCTCATGCTACCACTAGAGTGAAAGCACCGCCAGCATTCAAAAGTGACCAAACCATCAGTCAGAAAGCATAGGAACTGAGAAGTGGTCTGTGGTCACCACCTGCAGAACCACTCCTTTATTGGGGGTGACAGCTTTGGAACACTGACAACAACAACAACAACAACAACAACAATAATAATGAAGCAGAGGCGCAAAAAATCAGCTCCTGATTAACAAAATGATTTTAGAGAACTGCAAAAGCCAAAAAACAAATCTGCATACAACTTGGATTGACTACAAGAAAGCATTTGATTCACTACCGCACAGCTGGATCATCAAGTGCCTGGATGTCATCAGAATATGCAAGTGCATTGGTACTTTCACTGCAAATGCAATGAAGCACTGGAAAACAGAACTGTTTATTGGAAGTGAAAGCTATGGACTGATCAACATTAAAAGAGAGATTTTCCAGGGTGATTCTATGTTACCTCTGCTGTTCATCATCACCATGATCCTCCTGTCAACAATTTTACAGAAAGTTAACCTGGGTTATCAAACTGCTAAAAATTCACAGAAAATCTCTCACCTGCTGTACACGGATGATCTGTAGTTATACAGAAAATCAGAAATTGAAATCCAGTCACTGACCAATACAGTTCAAATTTTCAGCACTGATATCAGCATGGAGTTTGGCCTGGACAAATGTGCCACAGTGGCACTGAAGAAAGGGAAGATCATAGAAAGTAATGGAATTGAAACATCCAATGGACAAACCATCAAGTGCCACCAACCCGAATCCTACAAATGTCCACCTGGGCATACTGCAGCTGGATAATATCAAGCACGGGCAAGTGAAAAATGTGGTCAGCAAAGAATACATACAAAGGCTCAGAAAACTTCTAAAAAGCAAACTGAATTGGGCAAGCTGCAACTTTCATTATTAGGTAGGATTGCTGCTATTAAAATGAATATTCTTCCAAAATTCCTATATATATTTCAGATGATCCCAATCAAAGTACACAAATGTTTTTTTTTTGAAGAACTTAATAAAATAACTGTAAAATTTATCTGGCAAGGGAAAAAACCTAGAATAAATTTAAAGGCAATGCAAGATACGAAGAGCAGGGGAGGGCTGGCACTTCCAAATTGGGAGTTGTATTATAGTACAGCCTCTTTAGTATGGTTGAAGGAATGGGGTGAATTTAACCAATAAGAGAATATTATTCTTAGAAGGCCATGACTTGCAAAGGGGGTGGCATGCTTTTTTATGGGATGTAGGGAAAACTAGCCAGAAATATTTTCACGGACACCTAATCAGAGACTCATTATTAACTAATTGGAAGAAAATACAGAAAAAACACTATTTAAAAATGCCAATTTGGATTTCAACAATGGAGGCAATGATTCATCCAAATAATCTGGATATCACTAAAATGATTAAATATAAGGATCTATTATTGGATACACAAGGAAATTTGAAATTGTGGCAAGAACTTCAAGAGCAGGGACTAAAAACTGATCAGTGGGCATATCTTCAAATTTAAAGTAAATATAAACAGGACAAGAAAGAATTTGGAATTAACAATAAACTCCAGCAATTAGATAAAATTTTATTAGGATCAGGAAAAAAAATATAACAAAATTTTATAATTATTTATTAGAAGTAGAATTAGAAGAAGAAATTGTAAAAGGGAACATAAAAGCCTGGAGTAGGAATATAGGACGTAGCATCATCATAACAGAATGGGAAAAGGTCTGGGGTAGAAATAATAAAATTACAAAATCGGTAGCATACAAAGAAAACGCCTATAAAATGTTTTATAGATGGCATCTTCCTCCTTCAAGATTAGCGAAGATGCACCCCAATATGAGTCCGAATTGCTGGAAATGCAAAAAAAAAGAGGGAACTTTTTTCCATATGTGGTGGTCCTGTACTCAAAAATATTGGCAGAAAATTAGAAATTGGCTGGAAGAAATGACAAGAGAACAGATCAAATTCAAACCAGAGTCCTTTCTGTTAGGGATCTTTGATAAACAAATATCAAAAAAAGTGAAATATATAATAATACACATTTTGACAGTGGCCAGATTGGCTTTTGCACAATATTGGAAGCAACCTCATGTTCCATCAGAGGAGATGACCATTCAAAAAATTTCAAGTTGTGCAGAAATGGACAAATTAACTTTGGCATTAAAAAATAAAAACACTTCAATATACTACAACAGCTGGAACTGCTGGTACAAATGGATAGACCAAAGACAGACTTCACACTAAAAGGCAAAAGAGGATAGGATAAATCCATAGTAGTGATGCACAGATATATGTAAGGATTAGGTGTGTGTATATGGCATAAAATAAGGATAAAAAAGAGGTCTTACAAACTGTTGAAGATGAGAATGTTTTTAATTGTTTTCTATTTTTTTCTTTCTATTTTCTTCTCCCTTTCTTCTTTTTCTCTCTCTTTCATTTATGTATGTGTTGTTGGTTTGTTTTAATTGTAAAATCGATAAAATTTATTTAAAATAATAATGATGATGATGATGATGATGATGATGATGATATATAATAATAATAATAATAATAATAATAATAATAATAGATACAAACTCAAGGTTAACGGCACTAATAGGAAGGGATAATCAAGTCTGAGTTCTGTCCAAGGTCTTGATGATTGTAACATGTACCTCCCATTTTGTTGGATCTTGACAGTCTGTTTTCTAACTATTTGCCATTTAGCATCCTTCAGATTTGCCAGTGGCTTTATTTTTTTCCTCCATCTGTTAGTAAAAAAAAAAATGCATTCAGCAACATTACACAAAGCCCCAGTTTTATTTCATAAATTATTAAAATAGGTTGCATCTGACCTCTGGTTCATAATTGCATCTTAGTAGAGGTAAAGTGAGACTTGCAGAGGTTGATGGTGTTCTTGGGACCCAGAGAGTTAGAAGATTAAGCATGATTTTATAAAGACTGAAGGATTCAATAACCTATAATTCTCGAAGCAAGAGTTTTCAGGAGGTAACTCCTTGAAAACAACACCTCAAAGATAAATAACATCACTCTGATTTATCATCTGCCCTTTATTTTAATCAAGAGAGCTCAGCTGTCTGAAATCAAGTGGAAACACAGTGCTCTTCAGCTGAATAACTAAAGGTGCTTGCTTAATGAGCAGCAATGGTCATTTGCTATTTGTTATGCCTGGACAGGAGGTCACATAACCTTGGAGCACAGAGAAAAGAGGAAGTAGAAAGCTGAAAAAACATCTGAGGTTTTGTGGAAGCAGTTGAAAAAAAAATGTTAAGGGCAGCCAGGGCAGGGTCAGTTTTCTGTGGACATTGATGCTCATTTAAACACTGCTGTGGGATGCCTGGGTATTAAAGTATTTCTGTTATTTGCTTAGATTTTTTTTTTCAAAAAAAAAATCATTAAACGTAAATCACAAACACAATTCCATAAAAAATGTATCGACCCTCCTGTTGCCTGCTGCTATTGCTCAGGGAAGCACAGAGTATGAAACAATACATTTAAGCTTTGGAATTAATCACTTCAGTGCAAAAATAAGAACTGTTCAACAATACAAAGGAATGCTAAAAGACTGCAAATTATTCACATATTTAAGAGAATGAGGATGCCATCCATTTTGTGACAGAGAAAATTAGCCAAGGATGTCTCCTAGTACAAATATGCTATCATTATACAACTTGTATCACAGGATCTTTAAAACAACTAGAAAGACAGCCCTCAGCCTTTAACAATTCCAGGAAGGTGGAGAAAAATTCCCTAGTGAGCATTTACAGTCTTCTAATTATGGAAAGAATAGATTTGGCTGAGACATAGCTGTTGGGAAAGGCATTGTGAGTGAAATCTACATGTAAACATATATGCTTGTCTTCTATATGACATATGGAGAAAAAGGTCATCTTTCTCTTGATACATTGCCTATATTATACAGATACTTAAGTGAAAAGTTAGGAAATGCTTAGGCTCACCAAGGTGAAGTGGTGATATATGCAGGTTGGGTTGTGTTTTCAATTTGAAAGCAAGCTATGAAAATGAGAACTCACATACTGAGTCAGTCAAATTTCACAGGGATTAATCTCCAGTAAATTGTTGTCCTATAAAATGCATTTTATAAACAGCACATGGGCAATTGTGAAGCAAAGCATCATGAAAGAATGATTTCATCACTCACCGAAATTGTATTCGGTTACTATAGATTTGTTTGGCATAAATACAGACATTTTGTTTCTTCATATGTTAAAATATGAACATTTCTATACATAATTATGAGATGAGTAACATCTAGCAATTAGGTCCTCCTGACAGTTGGCAGAATTAGCCTGCAATACTATAGTCTAACCACTGCACCATCAAGGCTCCTAGGTATTAAGGATCAAGCAAAATTCTGGTTGTTTTAAAGGAATAAATGGAGTTGAGGGATGTTTCCCAATATCGTGTAATTCTTTCATAGTTAATCAGAGCTCAGTACTTTAGAATAGAATAGAATAGAATAGAATAGAATAGAATAGAATAGAATAGAATAGAATAGAATAGAATAGAATAGAATAGAATACTTTATTGGCCAAGTGTGATTGGACACACAAGGAATTTGTCTTGGTGTAAATACTCTCACTATACATAAATTGTATTATAACTGGACATGCACATTATGAAACCCCCACCCATCCAACAAATCTTCCTCTCCACCTTCCTAAGGAGAATATTGTATTTATTTATGGACAAAAATATACAGAACTACTTACCTAAGAATATGCAGTGGATGCATTTTGTCAATACTGTATTTTTGTACATAATCTGAAAAGAAATTCAGACATGATTGTTGGACCTCTGAATTTAAGTTTTGGTTTTATCCTATGTATTAATGACAAAGGCAGCTTCCCCCCTGCCTTTTTTTTTTAGAATGGCAGCCCTCAGAGATCAGACAGATTGCAATTCTCTTAGAATTGCACAAGTTTCCAACAAGTCTTTACCATTGGAAGACTGGAATGGATCCCTTCTGCAGGGGAATGTTAATTAGGTTGAATATTTCCAGTTCTAAGGATTTTTGTCCATTAACTATTATTATTGTTTATTTTTAACCATTACTTAAAAAGATATGCACCAACGTTGTGACCACCACATAAATACATTAACTGAGAGAGATTTAGCTGTAGCATAAAATGACATTCTGGATAATGGTTCTACTACCCCTGCTTCAGTGACTGAAAGAATTGGCCCTATGTATATGTAAGGCTCAAAAATTTCACACAAAAACTCAGTTCAGATAAAGTGATTCAAATCTTGGATAACAAAGGAAAAGGAGGAGTGGGAAAGAAGAGAAAAGTAATAAAGAAGTGAGTAAAATTTATGTAATTTTCCCACTGCTGACATATGGCTCCCTATAGGAAATTTAACAGAAAAAAAATGTGCTCAGTCCTTCATTAGATAGATGAATGTACTGTGGTGAAGAAAAACATTTTAAAATTGTCTATACACCTGAAGATATATGTTTGCCCAATGTGGGAGGAACAGAGATTTCTAATTACATATCTCAAAATTCACAAGAGTTACAGAGAAAAAGAAAATAATATTGAATACGGGATGATTTTGCAGCTCACATTAGCAGGACTGTTCACCCTGTATGAACTGAGTTTCTATATAGAATATATCATATCCATATAGCAATATGTCAATCTTGCCCAGTCAGGTTCCTTACTGATTTTGAGTAGGACTAAGAGTGAAGTACGTATCTGAAAAAAGTACACCTATCTATTCTAATACATATTTTTATGTGTCCAGTAGGAAATTGAATTTCTGGCCCAAGAAAATATGGAAACAAGCTGAAGAAAATGAAATATCACAGCAAAATCACACATATAAAAATAAAAATAAAATGATACTATATTAGTCTATCAAATATTCAATGATTTTAGTGAAATATATTATAGTTCTGAATGTCCATAGAAATCTTGTTTTATTTCTTTATTTAAAAAAAGAAAACTGGCTGAAATTCCCAGCTGTAGAATGGATTTACAGGTAGTCCTCAACTTACAACAGTTCGCTTAGTCCCTGTTTGAAGTTACAATGGCACTTGATTGGCATGTGTGCTTTTACACCTCGTTCTTCCTTTCTCCCTGCTCTTAAAAGCAGCACTCAGCCATCTTTGCTGAGAGTGGAGTAGCCTATCGACCCAGCAGACAACTGTCTTGAACAGTGACATATCATATTGTATTTTAATTACTCTAGTCACCCTAAGTTTGTAATGTGAATGCTATACATTATTCCTCATGTCAAATGGAATGAAGGATAAGACAATAGCTAAACCGAGTGGCAGTAGATGCTTTCTGTACTAACCACATAAACAAAACTTGGAGCTGATGGGAGCCTGGCGGTATACAAGCTTAGTAAAACACACACACACACACATATATATTAAGATCAGAAACATTTTTATCTTGTATACATACCTTGCTATACATAAATTGGCTTAACATTCAGAGAATCACTCAGTCTCTTCCCTCATCATTTGTCCCCTACCTTTCCTTGGAGATTCCTTTCACACATGAAAGACCATGGCTGTGAATTGCTCATTTAGGCATGCTGGCTTTATTTCTGCCCATTCTCTCCTCCACTTAAGTGAATAAATGTTTGTTAAGTGAATGTTTGCAAAATCTAGACTGAAGTAGGCTTTCTTTTTAAATCTAAACAGTTAGCACTGTGTCCCTTGGGGAGAAGAACTGGGAAGAGAAGCTTTCATGAAAAGATAACAAACACAAGGCACTCATTTACTACTAAATCTGCATTGCACATTGCAATGGAAATAAATGAATATTAATCACCCCACCCCCAAATAGGCGGCTTAATGCAAATTCAGCTTTCCCTTCCTCCTTCTATCTCTTGTTAACTTCTTCAACCTCCCAAGGTCACAAAAGCTATGGTGCTGACAAAACCGTCTAAAAACTAGTGGACTGTGTGTGTGCACGCATCAGGGTTGGGAGGGAGGCAGAAATCTAGAGTTTCTTGCTTCCTTGGTTTAAATTCAGCTAATCCTCACTCTGATTTCAACATTCTTTGACAAACAAGAACAGGGGTAGAATGAGAAATTTTTAAAAAATCAAACAAAGGAATTGTTTTCAGCCTCTTACTATTAGTACCATTCAGATCCATGTGCTTGGGAGATAGAGGGATTAAAAAGGAGGCGGTATACAATTCTGAGCATCTACACAGTTGCCTCTCTCATGGGATTTTACTGAGGGACATTCTTTAATCTGCTGCCTGATCCATCCCATTTGACTTTCCTTTTGCTAATTTCTCCCCTCATACCAAGTCTGATCCCATTGTGTTCTGGTTTGTCTGGAGTCCCTTTACCTATTTATTTCAAATAACAATAGCACTTAGACTTATACACTGCTTTACAGTGCTTTATAGCCCTCTCTAAGTGGTTTCCAGAGTCACCATATTGCCACCCCCAACAATTTGGGTCCTCATTTTACCAACCTTGGAAGGATGGAAGGCTGAATCAACCTTGAGCCTGGTGAGATTTGAACTGCCAAATTGCAAGCAGCCGGCAGTCAGCAGAAGTAGCCTGCAGTACTACATTTTAACCACTGTGCCACCATGGCTCATGTTATGTTGGGTTGTAAAGAATAAAGGGAGAGACAAAAGGAGAGAAAAGGAACATCAAAGGAAATAAATATTCTTCCCTGTTTTGCAACAATTAGTCTAATAATCATTAACAATTTGCAACCCTCTCACCCCATTGAGAAAGGTGGCCCACAAAATTGTTTCCCTCATTCAGTTAAATAAATAAATTTGATCCGCATGTTTATTTAATATGGTCCCCACAAACTTAAGCATGGCTCTTTACTATTATATGTTGCTTACTCATACCTGGGAGCAATTTGTCCAGCCCTGACAATACTACTTCCAAGAAGTATAATCTTCCAAGAAAAAATAGTGGTTACACCTATTTATTTCATTATTTTATTTATTTGATTTGTCAATCACTTACAAGATAATAGGCATAAGTAAAAACATGACTAAGAATACAAGAAATAGGTACAAATAAATGGGGACAATAGGGCAGGGACGGTAGGCACAATTGTTCACTTATGCATGCTCCTTATAGATCTTTTAGGAATGGGGTAAGGTCAATAATGGATAGCTTAAGGTTAAAGGAGTGGGGGTTAGAGGATGTAACAACAGAGTCAGGTAGTGTATTCCAGGTATTGACCACTCTGTTGCTGAAGTCGGACTTTCTGCAATCAAGTTTGGAGCGGTTAACATTGAGTTTGTATCTGTTGTGTATTCTTGTATTGTTATGGTTGAAGCTGAAGTAGTCATTGACTGATAGGACATTGTAGCAGATAATTTTGTGTACTAGGCTTAAGTCCAACTGTAGGCACCGTAGTTCAAAGTTGTCCAATCCCAACATTTCAAGCCTTGTGATATAGGGTATTCTGTTGCAAGCAGAGGAGTGTAGTACTCCTCTTGTTAAATACTTCTGGACTTGCTCAATTGTATTAATGTCCAATATACAGTGCGGATTCCAGACAGATGAGCTGTATTAGAGTATTGGTCTAGCAAATGTTTTGTATGCTTTAGTTAGCAATTCTATATTTCCAGAGGAGAAGCTTCGTAAGATTAGATTTACAACTCTTAATGTCTTTTTGGCAATGCTGTTACAGTGAGCTCTGGTGTTTAGTTCGTTAGCTATGAGTACTCTGAAGTCCTTGACAGAGTGAGGGTCATCAACGAGGTCATATCCACCCAGCCTGTATTTGGTGTACTGATCTTTTTTACCAATGTGTAGGACAGAGCATTTGTTTGTTGAGATTTGGAGTTGCCAATTGTTTGACCATTCAAACACATAATCAAAGTCACTTTGAAGGACAGTAGCGTTGTTGGTGGTGTTGAATAGTTTTACATCATCCACGAAGAGGATGCAGTTGCTTATAAGGTGATCACAAAGGTCATGTATATAGAATGTAAAGAGTGTGGGTCCTAGAACACTGTCTTGGGGGACATCCTCTTAAAAGGATGGGATACTGTCTGGTTCTGGACAGTAGCTTCCCATGCCTTCTTAGTACATTGGAGCTGACCTCTTGAACCTTCCTTTCTTATCTGCTTCTTTCCTGAAAATAAGTTTTGTTTTGCTTTTTTGGAAGAGGATTTGAGTGCAAAAACCTGGGCTTTCTGCATTGCTCCCAAAGCTTGGTGCTTAAACCCCAAATTTCCCTCCTTCAAAAAAGAATGTTTAGACTTTCTCCTCAACCTCACTTTTTTAACTTTGGTTAATAATTTTAACTGAGTTTGAAGTGGTGGAGAAAGGAAATCTATATGTTATTTTAATTAGAAAGCTGGGATATAAATTGAAATGAGTAAGTAAATAATCCTTCAGCAAAATGAACAGACATTTCTGAAATTTATCTAGGAAGTCTTGGTGTATTTTTTCCTACCACATTTTGGACTGGGAGTAATAAAATTGCAATTTAAACAAAGTTTAACTCTGAATGACCATTAACAGCAGAGTCTAAAATTGCCTGTGCTACTGGTTTGCAGCCAGATCTGCTTAGTCCCAAATTCTCTTTTGTTCTATTCTGTTTCTTCCATTGATTTTTTTCCCCTTCAAGATTCTGCTTTTCAACTTATTTTATTCTATTTGTATTAATTTATTTATTGAGTTACTGAGAAAAAGCGTCAGTCACCTCTCCATGAAACTATCAAATGTAATGTTCCCTCCTCCCAAAAAACTAAAATACAAGTATGAAATAATATAATGGCAAAATTGACTGATTTAATTAGAGAAAAACAGAAATGCAGCTTGTTGTTACCTGGAAACTGCTTCTAGATTTTGTGCTCGATGCAGAAAAATTATGAAATCCTGACTTTGGGTTTTGCTAATTAAGTTAGTTTATCATTATAGAAATGACTAGTATTTGGTAAGCTGGTACAGTTAAAAGTTGAGGTTGCAATTCTACTTTGTATTTTCTATGCTGAACATTGTTGGAAGAGTAAACAACACAAATCAAAATCCTAGTTGAAACTAATAAACCACCCCTATAAATGTATTCATGTGGTATATAATATAATAATACTTTATTTGTGGTCACAGACCAAAACACAAGTACAACAAAAGAAGAACTTGGGAAAATTAATCATGAACAATTGGTCACCAAAAACTTGACTAAGGGAAATTACACCATTCTCCTCTGATGGTTACCGCTCTTAAAATTTTTTTTAGAAACCTGACAAGTGATGTATGAGGAGCCATCCCCTAGACAATATAAGAACAAATTACTAACATTGGGTCTAGAAGGGTCTGTTTCAAGGAGAGACAGTAACTTAGATCTGCCTGCATTATACATAGGGCAGTATAAAAGGACATGCTCCACAGTTTCAACCTCAGCTCTGTCACAGGGGCATAGCCGCTCATTAATCGGGAGCCTCTTAAATCACCCATCCAGTAGTGCTGAGGGCAATACACTAAAGCGAGCTAGGGAGAAAGCTCTTCTATACTTGGGAATGGTTAGAGTGTAAAAATAGGAAGCCATCCTCAGTCCGTAATTATTAAATTGGCTGAAGATAAGAGGGGAGCAAGTTTTGTTAGCTCTGGCTCATAGATATTGCAAGTCAATGTCCACAAGCCATTGGACTACCCTAAATTGGGCGTCCTTAGGGCCATAATCTCCCAGAGCATCCCCTGTAAAACCTAGCAGGTGTAATTTCTTCATCAACTCCCTATCTCAACGAGAAATATGAGAGTCAGCAAACGCCAGGGAGAGGTAGCTACCAGGAACTGCCAGAAAGAGCACCCGAAACCACCATATTCATGTGGTATATTTTTGCATGCATGTACTTACCAGAAGCCACACTTAAAAAATTCCAAAACAAAAGTATAACATTCATCTGGTTAACTACTGATTAAAATCAACTGCCTGTAAAATAAGGTTTCTCATTTATAAAATCAATTGGTCTCTCTCTGTATGTACTCAAGAATTTTCCCTGTCATACTAGAACCTAGAGACATTAAGGCTATGAAGATTCTGACAAATTGGAAATGCTTGAAACCAACATGAGTGGAATACTTTGCCATTTATTAAGACTTTTTTTAAGGCTTATATATTAAACTTTTTAGGCTTCTTTGTATTCTTGAAAAGAGGTGTTGCTACTTTAAGACTCAAGTTAACTTTGAGTAGATTTCTCAAAATAGCAACTTTACCCCAGAAGTCTCATATAGAAAACTGAGGGAAAAATGAGAGAGGTGTTTGATTCATTGCATTCAAAACACCTTTTCTAGATCATTTTTAAATGAGCCTAATACGGATGTGCAGTGTGTACTCTTCTTTCCTCCCACCAAAAGCAAAGGGGGCGGGGGAAAGGGGAAAAAAAAAACCTAGAAAGGAGATGGAGTAAGAAAGTGGGGAAATAAAATTGGATAGAAATGATGTGAAGGGAACAGGAAAATTATTTTAAAAACAAAATATGTAAATAAGTATGAATCATTTTTCACAGTTCGATAATTAAAATGTTTGCTCAAGTAGTTCATTTCTCAATATATTTATTTTCTTATGGTACAAGATCCTTCCCATAGTAGTAATCATTCCCATCTCTTATCAATTCAATTTTGCATATCAAGAAAATTTTCTTGAGAGTTCTGCAGCAGCTGTACTTAATTCCTTTCTAAATGTCAAACTGACACATTAATAGTAAGAGAGAGACCAATTTCTCTGTTAGCATTCTCTATAAAGCAAAATACAGCTAGTACTGCAAATGTTCTCCATTCTTTATGTCTCTATTTACTTAGCTAAACTGCTGTACTGAAAGCGAACTCATACTTTTTGCAGAAGTAATTATGCTTATGAGTTTTTTTCTAAAAAATATTATTTTTAATTGTGGAGATGCTTGCACTGCAATTCATTTTATTAATGTAAATAATTCAGTGAGTAAATGAAAGTATGCCACGAGTCTGCTTATATATGTGTGCAAATGCATGGGTGTTCTTAATCAATGGATAAAGTCTGCTATATAGTAGAAATATAGATTTAAAATTCTATTGTTAAATATTATGAAAATATGAAAAATGTTAAGGAACATATTTTTTTTATTTTTTAGACAAAATAGTGGAACTTACATACACATTTATTTTGGTTAAACCTAGATTTGTATATGTGCATGCATATACATTTGCCTATATGTACTTGCAAGAGTATATTAAATATGCCTCTGTGGCGCAGTGGTTAGAGTGCAGTACTGCAAGCTACTTCTGCAGTCAGCTGCCTATAATTTGGCAGTTCAAATCCCACCAGGCTCAAGGTTGACTCAGCCTTCCATCCTTCCAAGGTGGGTAAATGAGAATCCAAATTGTTGGGGGCAATATGCTGATTCTGTAAAGTGCTTAGAGAGGGCTGTAAGGCACTATAAAGTGGTATATAAGCCTAAGTGCTATTGCTATTGCTATTTTCATTAGGACCATATTCAAAATGTAAAAAGTGCTTTGTTTCAAACCCCAAAAGAACTGTAGGGGTTCTATTGTATTAATTCCAAACAGGCATAGTCTAAACCATAGATCTGAAACCAAATTCTAGACAACCCAGGATCTAAAATAGTTCTGCATCTTCCAGGGCAAGAAAACAATAGGATTTAGAACAATGAAAGAAGAACATAAACATAATCTGTTTACATAATCTGTAAACATAATCTGCCAATCTGCCATTTGTGTGTTCTCATAGGCATACAAACTGTATTTCAGGTTCTTCCATCAGTCTGTGACAAAGATAGAGGAAAACAATGGTTTTTGCAAACACAGGCTCTGATGGGAGAGGACAAATTAAAATGAGCCATGAAGTTGGCATGAAAATAAAAGTGCAGTTGAACCTGGTAGGAGAGAAGAAGAAATGAGATGGATGGCAAATAAATAAATGGAATAGAGGAAAGGAGGAAGAAAGGAAGGTCCCAAGCCCAGGAAACCCAAAAGATCTCTACCTTCACTACCAGATTCTTCACTACCAGAATCAAAAATACAAATAACCTTTAACAGTACATTATTAGATAACATTTGGAAAAAACAATTAGCCATCACCACCATCCCTTTTTAATCCTTGACTTGCTAAAAAAACGCAGAAACAGAAACAAGTTCAAACATGCACAAGGACTGCATTAGTACTTTCCAAGCATATAAACAGAAGGTGCATATCCAAACCTAAGCTTAGCAGCTCAAACAGCTAGAAGGTTTGTTGTTTGTTTTTGCTTTTTGCCCATAGTCCCTGTTGATTGTGGACTTTTCAGAGTGCATTTGAAAATAAAGGTACTCACTACATAAAAGCATTCTGAATCTCAACATTAACAGGTAACAAGTTTAGAGACAGAATGATTGAAGTGACATAAAAGCACTGGAAATAAAATAAAATTTGAAATAAATAAATGCACACATACTGAACACTTTTTCAGAGCCTGAACAGCATACACAGATCAACATAAGGAAATAAAAATACAATAGCAGAGCCCAGATATACCAGTGTTCAGGTACAGTATTGTTTTCAAAGCTCTTCAGATGTCCTTCACAGCTCCTCAAAAAGGTAATATGGAGGGAGAGGTTTGGATATCTCAGAATGAGCTGTTCCTGAGTGGAATGAGACATGTTAGCATGGTCAACTTGCCATAACCAATGTGCCATGGCCAACTCACTGTGGGACAATTGAACAATTCGATTTAAGTATTTAAAATAATTTGTCATTCACAATGCATTTGGTCCTTCTTTTTGCAACATTCTTTAATGATTCTATTACACCATTTCTTCTATATTAGTGTAACTCTTGTCCTATGGTGAGTTGTCCTGTGATGATTTGGCCATGATGAGTTGTCCCACAGTGAATTGGTCGCAATGAGTTGGCCATGGCAAGTTGACCATGGCAAGCTGGCCTAGATTCATTCCAGAGATAGTGGTCAGAACTTAAGGATGAAGACCCTCAGCATGGTACCCTCAGACATGAAACCCACAGTAAGCCCTCTGTCTGGAATTTACCAGGTGGGCATATTCAACTCAGGGGAGGCAGCTTTAGTTATATCTAGATTCTGAATCATGTAAGGCTTTAAAATTTAACACAAACCCATTGACTTCAATTACACTTGGAATCTATCTCACAGCCAGTGCTGTGAGTAGTGCTGGTGGTATTACTTGGGCAATTATTATTTGGAGGGTGGGATTTTTTTAAAAATTCAAAAGGGCTGTTTTGAAAATCATATAAATGGGTATAGAATGGGGGGATACATCTCTCTTTCTTATTAAAATCATCCCATTATCCTATAAATAAGTTACCAGCAGGAGCCTCACTTCAGGACTAAATCTCAAAAGATAATATAGATCCAAAGCACAAGGGACAAGTCAACATCAACTCAACAAAAAGAGAATAAAACAGCTGAATATGCTTTTCCATCTGGAATCATGCAGTCCTGGATTCCGTCCAAAATAAAATAGCTCTGTCTTACATAACATCTGGAACCAATAGTCCAGAAACCCATCTTCCTTTTTATACAAAGTACATCTGAACACAGATAATTTTGTGCATGGAATGCTTTACACTTCTCAAGCTCTTTTTTAATATGAAAAAAAATTACACCTCACAATGGTTTATGGAGTGAATAATTTATCTTAAAATGAACAATCACTTTCTCTGGTCATTGAAATTTGAATTTCTGCAGTTCTTTTTGGGGAAGCAACAAATGTTATTGCACAAGATCAGTCCTCTTATGTTCAGTTTGATAAGATTACAGAATTATGACAGAATTTAATCAAGATTAAATTTTGGGGAAAATATGGCAGGAAACAAATACACCTGCAATTGCAGCTTAATAAATGTTGTCTAATTCTTGCTATTATTAGTACTGTTACTGCTTTGCATATTATTAATAGAATGTTTACAACCTTAGATCCTAGCAAGTATGATCATCCAGATTAATCAATCTTGCAAAAAAGACACTTTGTTAGAAAAATGCTACCTTTTTTCAATGAAATCGTTATAAAGTCATGACACTGAGTAACTGATATGAAAGCTATAGATTTTTAAAATGGCAAGTCAAGTTAAGAAACATGTACAAAGATTTGTTTTTGATGACTAATTACAGTTATGTGGTGATGCTAAACCAAACACATAATTAAGGAATTTGCATTATCCAGTTCAGATGACACATCTAACATCCCATCAGGAAGTGCTGGAATCAGCTATGCATTCAATTAAAGTTGCATTTATTTTCAAATCAGCTTGCTTTCATCCAGAGGCATTTTTAAAATGCTCTTCTGAGCCAAAACAAAAACAAGTTGCTTTTACAGTCTAGGAAGAGGCCCTGATTCATCAAAACACTCAAAGGCATATTTTAATGGAAATTCTATTAGCTTCAGGAAAATTACAAGCGAGGTTTTATATCACACTAGATGAAATAGAGGATGATCCGCACAAGAATTTGCTACAGTATTGAGCAAGGCATGTGATTGAAAACACAGGCAAGCTCTTTCAGAAAATTTAGAGAAAAAATCCAATTCTTCATTTTGCAAGATGTTCTTTTGCAAGAACAGAAAAGGCTGTTCTTAGTTCTCAGCTGCTCAGTATGTCATATAAAGAAATATGTCCAATGTTTAAGGTCGGACTAAAATGCCTTGCAATATCTGGTGTTCTCTTTTGTATCACAAAGCATATGACCTTTCAGCATTTCTTCCAAACATATTTTGTTTTTGATTTTTTTCATGTCAGTTATGTTTTTCATTTTCTTTATGGTTCTTTCCTTCAAATGCCAAGACTAGGTTAAGAATAGGCATTTAAATAAATATTCAAAAGAGTTCACAAACTTTTAAGCACCACTCTATATATGTATATATGTTGCTGTTTATGTATATATACTATATATATGCATATAAAAAAATATAGCTATATATTGCACTATGTTTATGTATAACTTATATATTTAACTTATACTGCATATATTCCCTTGTTTCATTTGTGTTGTGACTTTAATTTCTTATGTTACCCAACCTAGTTATCCTGGGATACACTTGGTTACTAAATGTTTTCCTTTTCATTCAATACTTTTTTTTAACAGGAAACCTGCTTTATAATGCCAATCAAATAAATAACACAATGCATTTTAGTAGAAGGTTAGATAGCATTATGTCAAAAAGAACAGTTTGGTTCACATGCACGTACAAAAATTAGATTATTTTTCTATTTTTTTCTGTTTCAGGGACTCAACGGGTTATGGATTCTTCATGCCTTACTGCAATTTCAGATCATGCTCCCATGACTGCAATTTTAAAAAATAATACTTATAAATCAGCTAACTCTAGACACTACTTGAATACCTCTCTTTTACTGATTCAGCTGTATTGCTGAATCTTATTAAGGAGGAAATATGTTCTTTTTTTGAAATTAATTGGGGCTTAACCAGATTTTAATTGTATGGTACACATTGTATTTATTTATTTTTTAATTGAATGTATATAGCTGGCCATCTTATAAGAAGTGATTCTGGACTGTGTTAGGTTAGGAACTTAGTTAGGTGATCATTTCTTTTGCTTCAGGAAAAATAGCGGGGGCGGGGGGGAGACAGAGACAGATGTAAAGACCTCAAGTTTATGCAGCTAGAACTAATGGTTAAAATTCACTCTTGCATGCTATAAACCCCACAGATGAATCATATCAAACATTTACCCTAAGCAAAATTTATATTCTAGCTTTTAAATTCAGCTTTAAAAGTTGCTAATCAAAAATATTGAGAACCTGGAAAGAAAACTGGGAAGTTTTTAACCTATTTTTGAATAACAGAAGCAATGGAATTTTATTTCCAAAATGCAGATTAACAATGGGAAATGATTTTTCAAAACAGAATCTATTAATCAATAGTTTTTATTAATTCTGTACTCTGTTACATCAAATAGAGATTTCTGTAACTAAACATTGTGGAAAATTGGAAAATGGAAAAAATGGAAAAATTTTTTACAAGAACATAAAAATATACTGGCATAACTATTGATATTACAAGAGATTACAGAGATTTTGCAATTTATGGAATTGGGCGTTCCTTTCGCTGATGATGTAAAGCTGTTCAATACCATAGACAATACTGCTATCCTTCAAAAAGGTCTTGACTGTGTATCAGAATGGTCAAACAAATGGCAACTTCAAAACTCAACAAATAAATGCTCTGTCCTACATATTGGCAAAAAAATCAGAAAATAAAATACAGGCTGAATAGTCAAGACCTTGTTGATGATCCAAACTCTGTCAAGAATCTTGGAGTACCCATCTCAAATGACCTAAATGGTAGAGCCCACTGTAACTACATAGCCAAAAACGTGTTAAGAGTTGTTAACCTAATCTTATGTAGCCTTTTCTCTGGTAATATTACACTAATAACTAGAGCATACAAAACATTTGCTAGACCAATACTCATATACAGCTCATCAGTCTGGAACCCACATTACGTATCTGATATTAACACAGTTGAGAAAGTCCAGAAATATTTCACAAGAACAGTTCTCCACTTCTCTACTCATTGCAGAATACCTTATGCCACCAAACTTGTAATTCTAGACCTAGAAAACCTAGAACTACGCCGCCTTCGGTCCGATCTAAGTATAGTATATAAAATCATACATTGCAATGTCCTACTGTCAATGAATACTTCAGCTTCAACCATAACAATACAAGAGCAAACAATAGATACAAACTCAAGGTTAACAGCACCCAACTTGATTGCAGGAAATACGACTTCAGCAACAGAGTGGTCAATGTCTGGAATAGTCTACCTGACTCTGTGAGTTTTTTCCCCAAACCCCAAAAACTTTAACCTTAGACTGTCTACTATTGACCTCACCCCTTTCCTAAGAGGTCTGTAGGGGGCATGCATAAGCACACCAACATGCCTACTGTCCCTGTACTATTGTTTCTTTTATATATATATTATTTTTCTTATATGTATCCATGTATTATCTTGTAAGCAATTGACAAATAAAAAAATAAAAATAAAAATAATTTCTTAAATCTCATAGAAAGGGACTCTAACATGGCAACCACAGACTCCTTCAAGGTCCTTGGATGTGAATAATCTGGACCTGGAGACTAAATAGACTTATTTAGACTTATATATTGTTTCACAGTTTTTTATAGCCCTCTCTAAGTGGTTTACAGAGTCAGCATATTGCCCCCAACAATGTGGCTCCTCATTTTACTGACTCAAAAGGATAGAAGGCTGAGTCAACCTTGAGCCTGGTGAGATTCAATCTGCCAAATTGTAGGCAGCTGGCTGTAGCAGAAGTAGTTTGCAGTACTGCACTCTAGCCATGGCGCCACTGAGTTTCTTAATGCATGAGGAAAGACACAAAACTGTATTAGCAACAGTCAGTAGACATACCCTTCAATGCTGCATTCTAACCACTATGCCACCATGGCTCTAAAATTTGTTTATGGTGGTCAGGTGCTCGTTAATTATCTTGGATTGCCACTCCTTCCATCCTTCCATTAATTTGTTTTAGACCATTTGAATAAATTCCTTTCAGGGAGGGAGACTGGAACAAAATAGGTATTTTACAATCCATATCACATGTTACCATTCTACCATTTTTTTCAAAACAGCAAGCCCATCTCCTTTTTATTTTTTATTGTTGACAATTAGTGGCCAGAATTTATCTTTAAAAACTACCATCTGTTTAGGTATTATATGGCTTACCTTTAATATAGGGCAAGTAATAATTCCTTTAAGAAAGCTGAAGTAGTTTATAAATTGAACGCTTTGTGAACTGTACAAAATTAATATAATTAAGAGACTGTGTGTAGCTAACACATTTATCTCTCCTTGCCAGGAAAGTAGATGACTTATTGGGCTCATGTTCTGTTTAAGCAGAGAGGCATTGTAGTTCAGTTATTCTTAAACTGGGGATAGATATCCCAAAGGGATAATTATGGCATGTCCTTGGGTTTTTTTGAAGGCTCACCTCTCCCCTGTTACATCTACCGAACCCACCAGAATGGGAAGGCAAAACATATAGTACCATCTATTAGGGAATTATATCTCATGAGATCCTGAATATCATTGCCTGTCAGTGTTCCAACTAACAAACTCCAACCCAGTAAACACCGAGACAAGCATTTCCTCAAAGTTCCATTTTATTAGAGTTGTGATATTGGCACATCTGGGAAAACCCAAATCTGAGAGTTCCGGGTTTTCCCTTCCCAAAAGAAATTCAAAAATCCATTCCCTGCACCCACCAGTCCATCACATGATCCAATCAAAACATCGTCCAGCTGGAGACATCCCTCCAGACACTCCTCTCCAGGTGCAGGGTAAAATGTCCTTGACTATCTGAGAAAGAATGTTGCTGAGTCTAATCTTCTACTTCTCTATGAAATCCCCCCTCCCAAATTCCCAGGCAGTAAATGTGGTAGCCTTAAAGCTTCCAAATAATATATGGCTTCCAAGGCTGACATTGCCCCAGTGATAAGATTTGCCCCACTTTGTCACTCTTCTGAAGGATCCTGAAGGCATGTTCTGTCAGCAGGCCAGGGGACTCTAGGCTGAAACGTGGGGATGGTTGGGCTTTAGGAATTTTAGCTTGTGGATTTTTAATGTTGTAAGCCACAGAGTCATCTTGTGAATTGGGCAGCCATATAAATTTGCTTAATAATAATAATAATAATCATCATCATCATCATCATCATCATCATCATCATTAGGTGGGTAAAAATGCTGAATGTATCTAAATATATGGCTGACGGTGCCACAAATCACAATCATATTAAAAGTAATAGCAAAATTAATAATGACTTGTTGTGAGTGAAGGATCCAGTTTTGAACTGTCACCGCTGACAACCCTCTGTAAAACAAGGAAGTCTCGTTTATCTGCACATATTTGTGGTGTTGTGATGAGGGGGCTTGGTATTATTCAAGGCTATAAAAAAGGATAATTGAATCAAATACATTAATAAAAGTTTTATGTAATTTATTAATATTTTCCCCAACTCCATTTTTTCTACAACCTGGATGGCATTGAGTCATCTGGGATCATATACTTTCTGAGAAGGAATTTTGTTCAAATTGCCCAAGAAGAATTAATGCAGATGGATGGAGTGGCAATCTAAGGAAACTGAAGAGCCCTTAACCGCCTTCTCAAAAGAGAGATGACACCAGTGGTTTGTTCCAACAAAAGCAAGAAAAATTCATATGGCACTTCAAGGAACAACAGATTTTTTTTGTGACAAGTTCTCATAATTGGAGCCCACACTATCAGAGGTGTGAAGCTAGCTGAACTTAACTAAGAAAACGAATGGAACAAAAATGGTAAACAATGTCCCCAAATGGTCATGAAATTCAAGATGTTCTAGCAGCAATTATTACTATCATTTCATTCTGTTCCATTTCTACCATCATCTTTAAAAAAAAAATCCTCTCCAAGTTTGTATTTTTTAAAAATATGTATTTGAATGTGCCTCTTCTAGAAAAATATATTTAAATGAGAATTCCCCCACCACCTGCACAGCATGCATGTTTGTACATATATTTTTTTGTATGAATTTACTGGAAATTGCATTTGAAGCAGGGGTGGGATGCTACTGGTTCTGCCTGGCTCTATAGAACCGGTAGCTCTGAAGAGCAGCAGACACAGAACCGGTTCTGTGTTTACTGCTGTTTGGCCCACCCGCCCGCCTGGGCTCTTACCTGTCCTTTATTTCCTGCTTTTACAACCTCAGCTGCTTTGTGTGGCACAGCTGAGGTTGAAAAAGCAGGGAAAAAGAGCCTTTTCAAACACTACACACCTGTGCAAAATGTAGTCACTGAACTGGTAGTAACACTGGTTGAATCCCACTCCTGATTTGAAGATTCATAGAATCTGATGTACTTCTCATCTACTTTTGTTAAGTAAACTTCAGGTTCCCTTCAAGCTCTGCTTTGCTGCCTGATTAGGGATATTTACTCCTGGGAGGAATCCATGAAGAATGCTGGGAATCTACTCTGAGAGCATATACAAAGTAACCGAAGGAATGAAGGTCATCCAGCTGCATAGCTAGAGTAAACAGGCATCCATGTTGGGCAGTTTCTATAAAGGATAACATTGCAGATGGATTATTATTCTAGTAACAATGGAAAAGGTATAATTTCATATTGTGCAGGAGAAGGCATTGATAAAACATCCTGTATTTTTCCAAGAAAATCACATGGATAAAATTATTGGATGGCACCCAATATGCTGAAGAAGAGCTGAGGATATTTTGGAGTAGGAATAGTGTTATAGACACAATTAGATTAAAACTGTCTAGTTGTTATTGCCATGAAGGAAAAGACAATCCAGTCACAGTGGGAACATGGAACAGAAGAAACCAAAATATGGGAAATCTTAAAAGTGAAAGTTGAATTGCATAAAACAAACATGATGAAAAATGACAAATCTTAGGCACCCGCAAATAGAAACAGACTGGAATTGGACACTTTTATCAGAAAATCTCAATATTTAGTATCAGGACATAAAAAAGAAAGAACAGCAATGTTTTTATATTCAAGATATAGCAAACTTGAATACAATGTAGTCAATGATCAAGTAACCTAACAGCAGATTAGAGGCAATCCCTGTAGCTTAAATGTAGCTGTTTGGAGTCAAAAACTACTTAATAGCACATAACCAACTGGATGAAGTACTGTATAGTCAACTCCTAAGAAGTTCATCATGCTTTGAAGATGGAAGGAAAGAGAAAAGGATGACCAGTAACAAGATGGGTAGACTTGACTAAAAAATTGGAATACTTAACTAACCAGTTTGGGGATGGATAATCCTGGACAAGGTATATCTACTGGTATGTACTCATTAAAAGTCAACACTAACTTGATGGCATGTAATCAATCAATTGATCAATCAATCAATCAGGTCATTTTATAATTTGCAAGGACTGAATTCCTCAGCACCTCTAAGCCTTTTTTTAAAAAAAAAAAATAAGCTGCACGTATTCCTCTCATTATGTACAAAAAGGTCATTCTGTTTTGAGGCTGATAATCTTATCTACTATATTTTGACATTTTTTAAAATTGCAGAAATGAACATCAATAAATATGGGGAATTCATAAAGACATATAATTAAAAGAAACAATATAATTTTAGAAAATACAATCATTCTCTTCATACAGGAGAAACAAAAGAAATGACAAAACTACAATTATATTCATTTATGGAGTCTGATCAAGGACAATTCACAGTTTAAATATTTAAGCTAAGTATTTAAACTATTGAGGCAGGATATTTACCTTTGAGAGATAAAGTAATACAATGAGAATTTTTAGGATTCACATTCATCTGTCTAATATAATTGACAAGTTGTGCAGTGTTGAAACTTGGATGACACTGTGAATCAGATCTCATTGTACTCATTGTATCTCATTGCCTCTGAAAAATTACTGATCCAGTTAACAAATCTCAATCCTTGGTATATTTTGTAAATTATTTATTATTTCCATTGCTCTGCTTCTATAACTCTGAGTAATTCGGAACCATAGGTCATAAGGTCAATAAGGAGGTTCTGATGTTACCTTAAGCTAGGGCTGCCAGATCTGGTCTTCACAAATTCTAGGTGGATGATTATTATACAGTAGTATCTCTATGTCTCTTCTCTGTGATGTAGTGGTTGTTCAGAGTTTTGCAGCCAAATTTAAGCAACATCACGTTGAGGTCAGAGATAAAAACAATACTGTTATCAAGAAAGTGCTATACAGTGAAACCTCTGATCACGACCGCAATTCATTCCGTAACTTCGGTTGCAACCCAGAGGCGAGTCTGTCTGCGCCTGCACCTACAAAAAACGTGGTGCAGAAGGGGAAATCCGTGCGGAAAGGGAATCAGCTGCAGCTATGTTTGGTCGCTATCCGATTTTTGAATCGTGACCCAATTAAAAAATGTTGTGGATTTTTTGGTCAGAACCCAATTTGGTTGGTGACCAGAAGTTCTACCGTATTAGTTAATTTCTGAATGTGGCTGGCCTTTAGTTTGACAATGGAAATATTATGTTTCTTCAATGTGGCAGCATAGAAAATCCAAATTACCGCGTTTCTGCAACAATACGGCCTCCCCCAATAGGAAGTCCCAGCATGTTTTATAGGCATAAAATGAAATTAAGCCCCTCCCCCCAAAATTAAGACCTATATTAAACATGCGAAATGGGGGGGAATGGTGGGGGAATGGTGGGGGAGCTTGCCGTTAGGAAGTACTTTTGTTGCATACCCGGATATGGTGCTGCCTGCATTGACCTCGGCGTTGGTGGGGCACATAATATCGGGAGACCTTCCACCACCGTTGCTTTCCCTTCTCCCCATGCTGCCATGGCATTTAGAGCAACGCCGCGGTGTTTAGCACAGCCATGCGTGGCTAGCCAGGGCTCCTCCCTGCAATTGGAGCCCAGCGGAGACACTCGGCTTCAGGTGCTCCTGTTGCCGCCTTCCCGAACATCGTTCAAAGGCAAAGCCCATTCTTTTAAAAACCATGCCCTACTACCGGTACGACAAAGCCTCCCCTGCCCCAGAGGCCAGCCCAACCCCACATGGGGAGGTGAATCTCCCAGGGCCTCAGCACAGGATTGGCCCACCCCGGGAGAAGCTCCCAGCCACCATCCCTGCCTGGTGCCAGGTCGAGCACAAAGAGCTTCGCCTGGGGTGCCCGGCACAGCTGACAGGCAGGCCCTCCTGCCCGGCAGCAGAGCTCTCACCAAGGCAGTGAGTGCCTCACCGCAGGGCCCTCCGCTCATCCTGCCAGGGCTGCACTGGAGCCGGGCAGGCTGGCAGAGCTGGGAAAGCGAGTTGCAGGTGGTGCACCCACCTGCCAAGCGAAAGAGCTGGGCCGACTGAAGCTTGGCTTCCCAAGTCCCCAAGTCCTGAACCCGAAGGGGCCACCAGGAGAGGCTGCCTGAGGCAGTGATAGCACCCACCCATCCATGGACAGAGAGGTGAGGTGATGGCAGCGCTGCTTCCCTGGCTGGTGGGTCCGGCGGAGAGAGCCCAAAGCCACCCCTCCTTTCCACCCCTCGCCCATCCCATCCCCATCCCCACGCATCTCCAAACGCACCAGCAGCTCCAAATACTGCAGCGGCATGGGCATCAGGCAGAGGCGCTCACTCGGCGGGGCTCAGCTTGGAGGAAGACGCGGTGCGGGCCATCGCCTTACCTCCCTGTCCACAGATGGGAGGGCGCTATCACTGCCTCGTTGGCCACTCCCAGTGACCCCTTCAGGGTTGGGCTTGGGTTAGCCTGGCTCTTTCGCTTGGCAGGTGAGTGCGTACCCGCAGCTCGCTTTCCCGGCTCTGCCCAGCCCACCCAGCTCTGGCGTGGCCCTGGTGGGATGAACGGATGGCCCGGCAGGGAGGTGCTCATTGCCTTGGTGAGCCCCACCAACGCCGAGGTCAACATCCAAGCCGTAGCCGCCCGCCCGCCCGAGGATGCAAGGGGGGGGAATTAAGTCATCCCCAAAAAGATGGCCTATCCGTCAATAAAGATTGAAATTCTAAGTATATTTTCTATAATGTTCTGCATTCATGATTTGATGTTAATACTGTTTTGAAGACCTTTTAATGAAGCCTAATAAAACAAGATAAACCTTGTCAATATGCACACATACAGAATATTTTCTAGGTAAATAGAGAGGAAGTTTGAAGACACCAGATGGAAACCAGGAGAATATGCTTTCTAGACCCCTCTTAGGCATGAAAAACAACTGGGTAACATTGGACTCATCCAGGGGTAGGATTCTACTGGTTCTGTCCAGCTCTATAGAAGCAGTAGCTCTGAAGAGCAGCAGACACATGTTCTATGTCAGTTCTATGTCTGCTGCTGTTTTGGCCCACCTGCCCACCCGGGCTCTTACCTGATCTTTTTTTCCTGCTTTTTCAAAAGCTGTGCACCAGTGTACAATGCTGCTCAGCTGTCCAGGCTGCAAGATGACGACATCTCACACACATGCACATGCAAAACATAAATCACTGAACCAGTAGTTACACTGGTCGGATCCCATCCTTGGGCTAGTCACTGTCTCTTAGCTCAAGTCACCTCACATGATTTTGGGGAACATAGAAGAATAGAATAGAATAGAATAGAATAGAATAGAATAGAATAGAATAGAATAGAATAGAATAGAATAGAATAGAACAGAATAGAATAGAATAGAATAGAATAGAATACTTTATTGGCCAAGTGTGATTGGACACACAAGGAATTTGTCTTGGTGTGAATACTCTCAGTATACATAAAGAAAAGGTACATTCGTTAAGAATCAAGAATCATAATGTACAACACTTAATGATAGTCATAGGGTATAATCAACAATCAAATCATACTATGAAACAGTCAAGTGGGAGGGGATGGGTGAGAAGGAGTGGTGAGAAGATTAACAGTAATAGTAGTGTTCACTTTGTAAATAGTTGAACAGTGTTGAGGGAATTATTTGTTTAGCAGAGTGATGGCTTTCGGGGAAAAACTGTCCTTGTGTCTAGTTGTTCTGGTGTGCAGTGCTCTATAGCCTCATTTTGAGGGAAGGAGTTGAAACAGTTTATATCCGGGATGTGAAGGGTCTGTAAATATTTTCACAGCCTTCTTTTTGACTCTTGCAGTACACAGGTCCTCAATTGAAGGCAGGTGGGTAGTAATTGTTTTTTCTGCAGTCCTAATTATCCTCTGAAGTCTGTGTCTGTCCTGTTGGGTTTCAGAACCAAACCAGACAGTTATAGAGGTACAGATGATAAACTCAATAATTCCTTTGTAGAACTTTATCAGCAGCTCCTTGGGCAGTTTGAGCTTTCTGAGTTGGCGCAGAAAGAACATTCTTTGTTGTGCTTTTTTGATGATGTTTTTGATATTAGGCGTCCATTTTAGGTCATGTGATATAGTAGAACCTAGAAATTTGAAGGTCTCTACTGTTGATACTGTGTTGTCTAGTATTGTAAGAGGTGGTAGTATGGGAGGGCTTCTTCTAAAGTTTACCACCATTTCTATGGTTTTGAGTGTGTTCAGTTCCAGATTGTTCCAGTTACACCACGAGGCAAGTTGTACAACCTCCTGTCTGTATGCAGATTCATTGTTGTCTCAAATGAGACCAATCACTGTTGTATCATCAGCAAACTTCAGTATTTTAACAGATGGATCGTTTGAGATGCAGTCATTGGTATATAGGGGGAAGAGAAGTGGAGATAGCACAGAGGCCTCCCCCCTGTGCTGATTGTACAGGTATCAGATGTGATTCTGCCTGGCTTTACCTGCTGCTTCCTGTCTCTTAGGAAGCTTATGATTCACTTACAAGTGTGTTCAGGTACCACTAGTTGGATTAATTTACTTAGAAGAGTGTCTGGAATGATGATATTGAAAGCTGAACTGAAGTCTACAAAGAGGACCCTTGCATAGGTATTTGGAGATTCAAGGTGTTGTAGAATGTAATGCAGAGCCATGTTAACAGCATAATCTGTCAATCTATTTGCTCGGTATGCAAACTGCATGGGATCTAACAGCAGATCCATGATGGTTTTCAGGTGGGACAGCACAAGCCTTTCAAAGATTTTCATAACTACAGATGTTAGAGCAACTGGTCTGTAGTCATTCAGTTCCTTGATGGAAGGCTTCTTTGGCACTGAGATGATGGTAGAACATTTGAAGCAGGAAGGAACATAGCACATCTCTAGTGATCTATTGAAGATTCGGGTGAAGATGGGGCAAATTGGTCAGCACAGACTTTTAAGCAAGAAGGAGTTATCTTGTCTGGCCCTGGTGCTTTTCCTGGCTTCTGTCTGTGTAATAGATCTTGCACTTTTTTTTCTGTGATCACCAGAGGTTGTGAGCTCAATGGATTGGGGCCAGTTGTAGGAGGCTTGGCTGTTGGTGTGTTTGAGATGTGGGTTGTGGAGATAGGTGGCTGTAGTTTCTTTTCAAATCTGCAGTATTCAGGTTAAGGTTAGGGACATTCAGGGTCCCTAACCTTAAGTAACTTTAGGTCACCTGCTAGTTGTTGATTTCCTTCTGCCTGGGAAGGAGGTTTGCTGAAGCCAGTGATGTTTTTAAGAGTTTTCCACATGTTCGCTGGTTCATTTGTTGAGAATTGATTCTTTAACTTTTCAGAGTTAGCTTCTTTTTGCTGCTCTCATCTCTTTTGTTAATATGTTTCTGGCCTGGTTGTATAGCATTCTGTCACATTTTCTGTAGGCTTCCTCTTTGGAACGACGTAGCTGCTTAAGTTTAGCTGTGAACCAAGGTTTATTGTTACTATATATTTGCAGGTTCCTTGTTGGTACACATAAGTCTTCGCAAAAGCTAACATATGATGTTACAGTATCTGTGAGCTCATCTAGCTCTACAGAGGCAAAGGAGACAAAGGAGTATTAAGTTTGTTTGCTATCTTGAGTTAATTATAAAAATACGATAAAAACAAATAAATACTTAATAGTATCAATACATTTCACTGTTTTGGAATTATTAAAATCCACATACACTATTAAGAAACTTCCTGAAAGATTAACAAGGATAGTGAAAGTGTTTAAAAGGAAAAGTAGAAACTGGATACCGATGCAACTTCTTTACCTTGCCAAACCTCAACTTTTTCTCATATTATGTTTTTACTGACAAGGAATGATTTGATTCTTTGCTATATTTGGAACAAATGCTTCACTAATTTGGACTGTGGTTGAAAAGCAATGAAGCATTAGCAACAATGAATATAAAACAATGTAAATTATTTGGGGGTTTGGAATTCTGATAAAATGTTCACCAGGTTTTTTGCCTTTTCCATGTAGTTCCATATTTCAAATGTAAGATCTCATTTGGTTTTATTTCATGGAACTAACAGGCTGTGAAAAAGCAGTTCCCATGCAATTAAAAGGATCACACTACAGCTACCACTCCTTTGGGGGAAATCAGCATAGCTATTACATTCTAAACCTCTCCCACCATTTTAATATATACATTCACAGATGGTTGGATAAACTTGGCATTTGGTTCCATCACAAAATCCAGAGTCTATCCAGAGTCTTTGTTTCTGATGGTAACTACTGCTTTAGCAAACTGGTAATGGAAAAATAATTTGGCAGTCAGTTATTCTGTAGAGCTCATTACCCATTAGGATATACCATGACATGTAACGACATGTGTAGATTCAAAACAGGATTAGACACATCCCTGCTGAATTAAAATTACTAATATTTACTAATATTTCAACAAAAATATGTTTGGAAAAATCCTATATGTCTCTTCACAGTCAGATTCATGTTACGCTTGAATAACATGATGGGTTTTTTTTGTGGTGGTGGGGAAGATAAATCAATGACTAAAACATTGTTTTCCAATTATGAGAACTGGAAAATAGAAGCTGGATCCAAATTAAATCATTCAGAAAAGACATACTGAAATCAATGGGACTTCAGTTCACCATGATTTCAAAAGTCAATTTAAATATGACTAAATCCAGTTCTATTTCTCTTTATTTTCAGTCAGTTGGTTATAGGATACGTATTTACAATAGAACCTCTGGTCATGAATACTTCTGACCACGACCAAACTGGGTGACAACCAAAAATTTTGGAAAATTTTTGCATCTGGTGGTGAACAAATACTTGGGTGGCAATCAAACACAACTGCAGCAATTTACCTTTCCGTGCTGATTTCCCCTTCTGCACCATTTTTTTTAATGTGCATGCACAGTCAGTCTCGCTTCCAGTTACAACCAAATTGGGTTGCAACTGAAGCCATGGAATAGATTATGGTTGTGACCGGAAGTTCTACTGTACCTGGAATAGGAAGAGTATGATTGAAATGCCAAAAGCAGTTGACACTATGAAACAACCTTACTTTCAATGTTCTGCTTTCTCTTTCTCTGTTGTGCATATGTCAACTCATAAAATATTTCTCTGGTCTTTTTAGAATTGCCAGCAGAAAGGGAGGGAGGAGCAGTGCAGCAGCTTGCAAAATCGAAACTGCATTCCATTAATGTTTTCAAAGATAGACCAAAGTTTCTGCTGCGCAAAATTCTAACTGGAGAGCATGATTTATGACTCTTAGCTATGGATGTGTCCCATTGGAGAATATGAATTATGATACACCCAGGGGGTGGGCGGGGAATCCAGGGTCAAGGGTGACAATGAATTATGTGTCTCACAGTCGGCTACACCCAGGCAATGCTGGCATGTTAACTCCCAATAAATCTTTTTTAAGTTTGGAAATTTGGCTCGAGACGCATGATTTAAATGGGGGTAACTGCCAGAATCCTGACAGCATATACTTTTGTGCCTGTCTGTATTTATCCATGAACAAGAACATGTATCTACCCATGAACAAGAATATACTGGTTGATTGTGTTATCTGACTTCTCTCTCTCCCAATTTTCTTTTCCCCAACCCATTTCCCTTCAGACACCTTAGACCACAAATCCGATCATTCTGGCTGGGACTGTTGGGTGTAGTCAAAATTGCTCCACACTGTTCAAGGTTACCTTCCCTTCTCAGATTCTTTTTTCTTTTTAAATTGTATCGTATATATTTGCATTTTACGGGCAACATGAAATATTTATTTATTAGATTTATTTGAAATTTGTTAATATTTATGTTAATACTGTATATGTTAAATAAGCACACTATTTGCACACTTTGCGATGAAAGTGATAACTGATTATGCATTTATCTTGATTATTGTGCTGTTTTTTCTGTTGTCTTTTTAGAACGTTTTATTGTATATAATATTTTTAACTGATCTCTGCAGAACCTATACCACTGATCCTGGGTGGTTTAGAAATGTAATAAACTATTATTGGAAATCATTATATTAATAAAAACAAAGAACACCACTTTTGGTTTTAGAAACAAGCAGCCTAGGATATAATTTCTTTTTATTTTTTTATTATATCTTGAAGATCTTAGTCCATTCCCTGTTTTGGTGACAACATTGTTATCTCGGCACAAATATGCAGATACAAAGATGAAGAGACAGCCTTATCCTTTCCTCTCTGATTTCCCTACTGCTTCTCCAATGTTCAGGGCTGAGTCCGGCCAGAAGTTGGTCCTGAAAAATTCCAAATAACTATTTGGGTAACCTGAGTTCAAATGTGAGCAGAAATAAAGGGCATTTTATAAAGTTGCCTGGCAACTACAGATAAAGTCCTCATGTCAGTTGTAGGTCAAAATTGGTAGATTATGAAGACTTGTATAACGATTCAGCGTCTTGGAACAGTAGGAGAATCTGACAGAAAACTGCTCAGTGAATCCCTCTCACACAGGGCTGACATCTGGTGCAAATATTTTGCTTGTCTTCAGGGCATTTTGACTCTCTGTGCATCTTAATTCAGTTTGTGTTCTTAAAATGTCCTCAGTTATATCAGACGGAACCTTGTAAAAGCAGGGGAATATTAAGGATATTATTCATAGAAATAAGGTTGCTGTAATTATTTCCCATAACCCTAAAAGTTCATATGATGCATCCATTTTAAAAAGATGAAGCAGATGTGTGAGATAGCTAGCTAACTATGAAAGCAATGGGAACACATTAATGCAGCACATGTGACAAGCAGGCACTTCCTTCATGCGCCTATCTAGTATTGATTAGCTGTTTTCTTTCATTAAGCAGTTGAGAAACACATGAAGAGTTACTTCTTAGCAAAGAGCTGCTTTGCCCCAGAGGTAAACTTGGAAGTGTACTTAGGTCTCTTGATAATAATATTTCCTAATCAAATTTTCAAACAATTTGCAGGATTTTTTGGAGCAAATGATTTGACCCTTTGCTTCCAATACAATTTGATGTTTCTGAAATAAACTATATGAAAACTAGCCATATTGTTCTCTTAAATTTTAAGAGAACCGTAAAGAAAATCCACAATATGAAGTTAAAGGCACTAATACTATAGGGAAGAGTTGGATTTTTATTGTGTTCTGCTTTTTCCAGTATAAACTACAGTATGTTTGTATCTGCGTGCATAAAAATGAATTCCACAGAGACGTAAAGCCTAAATAAAACAAGAATTTTTCTGATGCATGATTTCTGCCAGCCATGACTGTTGTTTTGTTTATGCAATAAAACGGAAGTCATAATCAAATCACAGATTAATTGTCCCTTTTGTTCAGCCATCCTCTTTTCTTCATTCTATTTTAAAATGGGTTGCTACTAATTCCACAACAAATATGCCAAATTTTTAAACTTGCAACTGCACTTGGTCTTGTTTTGTCCTACAGTAGGTTGAAAGATGAATAAATGTTTAAGTGGTGTTGTAGTGAGACATAGCTTCACCTATTAAAATCTGTAGATGCAATACTTAAACATGAGAGGAAGTTTTTATTATTTTCAATTTGCAACCCTATGCCAACAATAACTAGAGAAAAATGATGCTTTACAAATGAAAAGCAATGATGAGTATTCAAATCACTTTTTGACTCCTGACAATAGTTTGGATTAGCCCCTGCAGTTTTCTTGGCATTTTTAGATGTTTGCACTGCTTACTTCCTAGGGCTGAGAGTATGACTTGACCAAGGTAACCGAGCTAGTTTCATGGCCAAAGTTGGATTAGAACTCATGATTTATAGTTTGGTACCTTAACCACTATCCCAAACTGCTTCTTGAAAGCAGTGGTGAAATTTTATATGAATCTCCAATGCTAATGAAGTAGTGAATATCTGAGCACCAGACATTAATTTGTGTTAGTTTTTAAATAATAGTATATGTAGATTGCAGCTTGTATCAAAACTGCAGAAATTGTATACAGCAAGCACATCTTGCAAAGATCTATCTATCCATTGCTCCATCCTTAAATATGTACTCCCTAAATAATGCAATTTATTTATTTAAGACGTTGATATGGCTTCCAAACTCAAACACTGGGACTCTGAGAAGTTTACGATAAATGCAAATTAAGCAAAATGTTCAGTTAAAATGAAAACAAATCCATGGTAGACAATCAGGAGCTTGCAACTGTTATCTTCCTCCAGGCAGGAATGCCAATATCTGAGCTCCAGCAACTGAGGAGAAAATCAGATTTTTAATGCCTTTCTAAAGGCCAATTTGGACAAAGGTATATTTAATCCAGACAAAGATTTATTTAATCAAAATAATTCAAGGTCACACATTTTTCCAAGGTTCATCATTGAAAAATTGTGTTGTCTTTAGGAATTGTTTTAAAAGCATTCTTAATTTATATTTCCATTCTAGGGTATTGATCTTTGAAATGAAAAAACAAAACAAAACAGAAGACAAGATAGTGCAATATGCTGTTCTATGCTCTCATAACTCATTAATCGATAAAACAGGGGTTTTGTCTGATTAGAATAATAAAAACATTTCTGGAAAAAAAATCTACTTCTGGGATTTTTTTCAACATCAATGGATAGCCTCAAGCCTCAGGGAATCTGGGATTCCCTGGTATTCTCCCAATAAAGGATAATCCTAGTCAAAATAAGCCAGGTGCTGCCATCTGTTGAGAGTATATATAAAATCTTCTCCATAAACAACCTTCATATGCCTGACTAAAGTGGGAGGCAACACGTTAACTTGCATAACTGGAAATGCATTCTACATGCGACCTCCACGTTTACAAACATGTGCATGTGTTAATGAACACACGTATTTGCACAGCCACCTAGACAAAAGTGCATTGCGTTATGCTTCTATGAAGATCTTTGTACCATCTGTACATTGTTAGCATAAACATCTTCACATGCTTCAAATTAATAAATTGCAACTTATACGATGTAACAACTAGATAAGAGAAGGGAAAGTGAGATGAAAGTCATGATTGTGAATTACAAAGGGACATATTATTTTTTCCCTGTCATGACATGCACCAAAATTTTAGGTAAACAGGAAGCTGATCAATCTGAGTTGTTTCATAATTTTATTAACTTAAATGGCTGATATTAGTGCAAGGAAGAAGCCTGATTGACAAATGTCTGTTACATCATTTTATGATTTTTCAGTGAAGTGAACCAATTATAGCAGAAGTGTTTGAAGAGAAAATACCGTAAACATAGTTTACCTAATTGAAGTATTACTAATCACCTTTGGCCCCATAATCACTGAAGCTGAACTATTTGGAGAAAGGCATTCTAGTGAATTCATTCTGCCTTCAAGATGAGTTGCTCATCGACATATCAAATTATATGGCTATGGGATACTGTAATCTTTGATAGGCACATTCAGAAATAAGTTCCCACTAAAGTGGAAGCAGCAAACTTTCAAATCAGGATCACCGGGAGGTACAGGCTGCAGATTATCTGCTCCCAATATGGAGAGTGGTACTGGTAGACCTTGACTTACAGCAGTTAACTTAGTGACCGTTCAAAGTTACAACGGCACTGAAAAAAGTGACTTATGAGCATTTTTCATTCTTATGGCCATTGCAGCTTCCCCATGGTCACGTGATCAAAATTCAGATGCTTGGCGGCTGGTTCATATTTATGACGGTTGCAGTGGCCCAGGCTCACGTGGTCATCTTTTGTGACCTTGGGAAAACCAGATTCATTTAACAACTGTGTTACTAAACAACTGCAGTGAGTCACTTAACAAATGTGACAAGATCGTAAAATGGGGTAAAGCTGACTCGTTTAGCGGCAAAAAGTTTGAGCTCCACTGTGGTCGTAAGTTGAGGATTACCTGTACTGAATATTGAGGAGCCAGCAACAGGCAAATGGGGTCCTGCTTAGCACAGAAACAGCATAGCAGCAGTGAGTTGAAGGGCTAAGTTGCATTGCAGAGAATATGGAAGGTGGCACCCATGGCCCCCTTGAGAGCGATGGAGATACTCAAGGAATGGATCCAGTCCATTAGTGAGAACACCTCAATAGAAAGAGTGCAAACACAAGGCATTCTGTTGACACAGTGGTTAGAATGCAGTACTGCAGGCTACTTCTGCTAAGTTTGATTCTGACCAGCTCAAGGTTGACTCAACCTTCCATCCTTCCGAGGTTGGTAAAATCAGGACCTCGATTATTAGGGGGGCAATATGCTGACTCTGTGTAAACCGCTTAGAAAGGGCTGGAAAGCACTGTGAAGCGGTATGGTAAGTCTTATGGCTATTGCTGTCCTCAGACACACCCCTATTTCAGCGAAGGAGAGGAGGCTGGGAACGGGGGACCCTGAGGAGAAAGGGAGCGGAGGAACTTTCCCTCAGGTGAAGCTGGAGAAAGCGCGCGAGCAAAACAAAACCACACTCATTCACACACACGCCTCTCTCACCCCGCCCGACTGAGCAGCTGCTGACAGAATGCGCGCCAAAGGGGGCGCACACAGAGCCCGCGCCAAAGGTAAACAGAGCCGGGGAAACACGTGGCCGCTTCCGCTACTGCTGTTGGCGGTGGCCGCGCGTCTTCTCCGCTTGGCAAGTCCGCCGCCTCCCGGCCTCTCGGCTGTCTCTCTCAGTCGCCGAGCTTCAGGCGTTGCGGGAGCTACCGCCAAGCATTAAGAGGATTGTTAACAGTTGGGCACTATCCCAAGCCGCTTCCCGGTCCCCTTTTCCACCTCGCGAAGAGGTAGCGGTGAAAAGAGCGAAGAGCCTCCGGGCTTTACGGAATAAGCAGCCCTCCATCCTCCCCCAGGCGCTTTCCCGCCTTCCTCTTCTTCCTCCCCTCCTCAGCGAGCGACGGCACCGGCACCCTTCCCCCCCCCCTCTCCGCCTCCTTCCCTTCCGCAAGACCAGGCGGCGCGCAGGTGGCGGGAACGGAGCGAAGGGCTGAGTGGGGCTTCAGCTGGCGGGAACTGGCCGGGATTTGCCCAGGGCTGCCTACGAGCGCCCCACGGTCGGCTTTCCCCCCGCGCCGACCATGTTCCTCCGCCGCCGCTGTAGCGGCAGTCGCTCGCTGCCTCGTCTCTTATTGGTGCTGGGGGTTTCGGCCCTGGTGGCCGGGGCGGCCGCATCGTGCTCTTCCTCGCCACTCCGCGAGGATTCGGTGCAGGGGCTGGTCCGGCTCGCTTCCGTGGTGATCGAGGGCAAGGTCCTGGCTCACAGTGTGGCCGAACTAACGGCTGGCCGAAGAGGAGGAGAAGAAGAAACGACGCCGCTGGGGTCGCCGCTGTTGAGGCTGTCGGTGCAACCTGACGCTGCTGCCGCCACCACCGGCACCGCCACCACCATCATCCTCATCAGCAGCTCCTCCTCCTCCTCCTCAGGAACGATTCTCCCCTCCTCGCCGGCTCCCAGCCCCCAGCTCCCGCACCTCGGCAGCCCGAGCCTGGCGCCCGCCTCCGCCGTAGCTCGAGTGCGCGTGCACCAGGTGTGGCCGGCGAAAAGCGGCGGGCTGCGGAAGGACGCGCTGCTTTGGCTGCTGCTCGGCGAGCGGGGCTCCGCTTGCGGGAGCGCCTTGAAGGAAGAGGGTCGCTACGTCTTCTTCATGGAGCCCGTGGCGGCAGCTTCGGGCGGGAACAGCAGTGAGTCGTCGCCGCCGCCGCCGCCGCTGCTCTTCCGAGCGTCTTCCCCGCCCCTGGAGACGGGCAGGAATCTCAAGAAGGAGGTCAGCAGGGCGCTGTGTACCCGGGGATGTGGTAAGTCAGCGGGCGGCGGTTGGAAAAGAGACGGGGCGGGTGGAGAAACGAAGAGGTGGCCCGGGTCGTATACTGGGGTTGGGAGGTGAGTGAAGGAAAAGAAGAAGAAGAAAAAGAAGGGGAAAAAAAAACGAGGGGTGCGAAAGTCGTGCGGCCGGTTCCTTATTTTCTCCTCTCTCCTCTTTCACGCTCCCTTGGGTTTCTCTACGATTTGCACGGTGATGCTGGGGTCGTCGGCGTTTCAACGATTTCCCGAGTGGGTTTCGATGGCTGATTTCCCCCCACCCCACCCCAGAAGTTGAGTGACAAGGGTGGGAAACTTTGGGAAAGCTCTCGGAGCAACAAGCAGGCTTACACGCCTTCCTCTTTGGGGGCTTTGGAGGTTGTGAGAAAGAACGCGGCGGGGCTTTCGTCCTTGCCTGGCCGTTGCTGTGTTTTGAAAAGGTAGAGCTAGCTAGTTGGCGAAAGTCTTTCCAGGCCCTCAGGAGAAGAAGAGAAACTGCAGGGGGGACGGGGGGGGGGGGCTTCCCTTTTGCCTTACTCGAAAGGCCTCAGGTGTGCATTTTCCTCCTTTGGGGGAAAAAAAAAGAAGCATTTGAAAGCAGGACGGATTTGTTAGGTTTGAATGTTAGTAGGTTGATCACTGTTCGTCTTGGTATGTTTGATTGCTAACTTTAATGAGGTTGACAATTCCAGCCTCTGATAATTTTGCTTTATACTGTACTATATTGCCAGTTTATTATGTAGTTGTAGAAAGTACTTCCCTGGCTAATATTTGACATGTGACATTGTACAAATATTTTTTGCTTGATCCTTGACAGGGCCCGGTCATTATGTGAGAGCAACCTTAATGCCATTTGATTCCCCACCCCCAAATTTGCTTCCATCAACATGAACAAAATAAACTGCATTAAGCAATTTCTCATATGCCGATTCTGTTATTTCAGTGGCTGCAAAATGTTCAGTCTCTTCTTCCTACTCCTTTTCTAAATGCATCAGCATCGCCGTAAGTGATTGTGGGATGGCTTGCTTTAAGTTGGTTGTTTGTCAGTGGAGTGCCTAGTCATGTTTTATAACACCTGAAATTTAGTCTTGCCAGTGCTATTTAATGTTTGCATTGTAGGTGGGAGTAGATGTGTGGATAAAGGGCAGAGCAACAGAGGTGCTGAAGAATAATAATTCTCAGTCAAATTCAGAAACATTGTCTGTCTTTTTCATTTGATGTAATTTCTTATAGATTTTTATTGGTCTGAACTGGCATGTACTTTCAGTATTATTTATTTTGTTAATTAATTAGTTATAATGTGGGCTTCTTTATAGTGAAGGAATGGCAAATTGTCCTAGAATTACTGCAGAGGGGAGCTGTCCACACTAAATGGTGCTGATGTTGAGTGAGTGACCTGGGGATTCCCTAGAACTGCAGGATAGATGTCACTGTAAAACAAGGGAAATACTCTGTGGAGACCTGATTTATATTGGCTGATATAAAAGCTGAGCATTTCTCTGGAGGAGACTGATTTTCTCTGGTGATGCAGAAGGAAAGGGGCGGGGAGTGCTTTTTCTAGCCCCTGTAGTAATATGATAGATAAAATGATTTGGTTAGCTACAAAACAGAACCTGGTCATTAAAATCACATGTGATAAGCACAAAAAAGGAATTTCTGGAATACCAGAACCTTACTTTGTCAGTTCTTAATTATTGTTAGATATCTCATGAGATTTTTATTTAAAGATTCGATTTATTCTGTCTTTAACTAACTGATTTGGCGGCATTCTATAACAGTATCTTAAAATACAGTATAAAGTCTGGTCTCTAGGCACCATTAATTTACCATCATACTTAGACTACTTTAGGGGTGGCTGAATTGATATCATTACACACACACACACACACACACACACACACACACACACACACACACCATATACACATATACACATTCTCTGTCTCTCTAGGATGCAGTTATGGAGTCCCGTTAAAAGTAATAAAAGGAAAAATTCAAAGGAGAAATAGAAAACAATAAGCACACTTAAGTTAAACATAATGTGCACATCTGATATACATTATACACTTTTATAACATTATTACCAATTCTCAGAGAATGTGGATGTAAACTCTGTCTGAACAACTTGATATTTATAATTTATGCCTCATTGTTTCTTCACTGTTTCAATGTCTGCTGGTGGTACAGTAAGAAATTGAATGTTTATGTATTATTGTCAGTGCTATTTAGGTTTATACAAGACTTTTGCCTTCACTCTATTGAGATTACCTATTCCCAAGAACAAAGAGGAGAGGAACATAGCTGAGTAATCTACCTAACAATACTGCAGTTTTTATATTTGTAATGTTAGGATTGATAACTGATTACTGGATTTCAGAGGCAAGTTCATTAGAAACCTGTAAATACAAGTTCTGCTTTCTCAATAGAGGATTCTATGTCATTTCCTTCATCAATAACAAACTGATTTTTTCCAGCTTTTAGTAACTGCATTCTTAAAATAGAATCTGTTGACCTCTCAGTGCTCCAGACACTGCAGTGTAGCTCCAAACATTCCTAAAGGTGGTGTAAAACATACTTTATAACAATGTTAAGTAAATAAGGCATGACGCAAACATATGCTATTATCTGCTTTCACACTCATCTGCTCAATTAAGATGTCATGTTAAATCATGGTTTTATAAAGTTAATGTCTTGCTTCATACTATGGATAAATTGACAAACTATAGATTTTAACATTGATTATATACCTAGAATTAGATGCTATAACTGTATTTTCTAAACAGGAATTTTTTGGCAATGGCTGAAATCCTTATGACTTTGTTTAGAAACAACCAAATTAAGATATATTACATGCAAACCAGACTTCCATTTAAAGTAGTTTGGCAGTACAGTCTAGATTGATAAAATAACAGGGGCCATTTGTGCTGCCTATAAAACAATTACGCCTAGATAGAATATTGCTCAGTAAATAGAATATGGAAAGCAAACAACTCAAAATGTGGCTCCACTTGTACTTCGGAAAGCTCAGTTAGACTCTAAGCTATGGTTAGCTTGGATATTGGAATTCAGCCATTATATGATCAGCTGGTTCAGATTAGGATGCATTCAGTCTGTACTTAAACTGTAGTTTATTCAAAAGGATTAGCACTTCTCCACTGTTATACAGGCCAGTAAACTTGTGAAGTTTATCCGAATAGAAATAATATTTTTTGTCATTTTTAGAAGGTGAATTTTTATATCTTGAAACTAAATTTTTGACTTTACAGGTAGTCCTTGACTTACAACCATTCATTTAGTGACCATTTGAAGTTACAATGACACTGAAAAAAAATGGCTTATGACTGTTTTCCATATTTATGACTGTTGTAGTATCCCCATGGTCACATGATCAAAATTTGGGCACTTGGCCATTGACATGTATTTATTATGGTTGCACTGTTCCAGGGTCATGCAATGACTATTTGTAACCTAGCTTCAGACTAGCACAGTTAACCAGAGAGGCCAGCTTAACAACTACAGTGCTTCGCTTAATAACTGTTGCAAAAAAGTTTGTAAAATGGGATGCAACTCACTTAACAACTGCCTTGCTTAGCAATATAAATTTTGGGCTCAGTTGTGGTTGTAAATCAAGGATTACTTCTCCATTATTAGGGAAGAAGTTTTATTAATCTCCCATACATGCACGAGGGCAAAAGAGTGGTGGGTTTCAATTTTTTTTTACCACCGGTTCTGTGGGCGTGGTTTGGTGGGCACGCTTTGCACACACACGCACAGAGGGTTTGCTACTAACCATCTCCTGCAATCCTGCACTCTCCCTGTGTCTTCAACAGCTGACGGCAATCCGCTGTGCCATGCAAAGCAGCTGACTTTCAAAACCAGGAAATAAAGATCAGTATAGAATCTGGGCAGTCAGGGGGGCCCAGCAGCCGATTGTCGGAGCGAACCGGTTTGCTCACAGATGATCCTCGGAGCTACCGAACCCGGCCGAACTGGTAGAATACTGCCACTGGTGCAAAATAATGCTAAATATAAACCTCAATGATGATTCCTTATAAAAATAAGGATGTAGATTATTCATTCTGTATTTTATAAAAAAATAAGCAGTGCATAGACGAAGGCAGAGAGATAGCCTCTTCTTCATGGTGTGGTCAGACATGTTTTCAAATGAAAGGGATGTCAGAAAACATCTTCCCATTGTTTGACAGTCAACCTAATTCTATGCTGCGGAAATAATTAAGTGCGAGCATCCCTCTTTCGTGTACTTCCAGCATTGTTTATAGACAGAGTGCTTTGGTGATGACGCCAGTTAACATGCAATTTCCATGCAGTACATACTTCACTGACATTGTGACAGGCAGCATCAATTCATGCAGCTTGCCAGTGGAAAAGGCCAGCTGCTACCAATGGCAATCAATAGGAGGAAAACCGGAATCCCCTCTTTTACTGTAACAATTACAGAAGCTGTGATTACTTCAATGGCTTTGCAAATATGTAATTTCTGTCTGGATTGCTGGCTTTATTGCTATAATATCTAAGCACCTAGCCCACCCTTATCAAGATATTTGCCCAGTGCTGATCAAGATGCATCTTTGGTCACCTTCCCAAAAGTGCTGGTAAAAATGAGTATTTTATCTCTTATGTTCAGTGATGCTGCAGTTCATTGAGATGATGCTGGCCAGTGCTGATCACTGCTCTGAAAGATGATGCAAGAATCAGTACTATATAATAAGAAAAATGGAATAAAATGTACAATTCTGAAATATTCCACTCTAGATTATATGCGAGTGAATGTTTATATAGATATGCAGATGATCCCTGAATATTTATCCATATAATAAGCTCCTTGTTTCTATTAAATTAGATTAAAAATGCATTTAAACCTCTTTTTATATATTAGCTCAGCACATACTTAGTATGGTTTGTTTTTAATATAAAGGAACATGCCGACATATGTCTATTCATCTGCAATCTAAGATAAAACTGAGAAGGAGTATTATTTTAATCTGCTTATGGATGAGTGGTAATATGAAGGTGGATATATCTAATTATTTTATATGTGTTTTAATTATATGTTTAATATAGAAATGCATTTGCTTAATAATTATTATGAATTATTCTTGCTCCTATATAAATCTACATTCCACTATATTTGTTTTGTTTGTTTTTTTCAAGAAAGAGGATGCCACATTGCCAAGCAGTTGATATAATCTGGCCCAGGATTGTATTTGCTGGATTTTAAATAGGCTAAAACATGTTAATCTGCTGCTTTCTTCAGACCATTCAAGGCAGTTCTGAGACCAATGAAAACTAAAGTTAGCATCTTCCCTTTATCTTGCATATCTTGCTCTCTCATCAAGAAGTAAACTAGCTGAGACAAAGTGATTAATAGGAACTATTAATTTTGTGTTCAGATATTTCAAGCATTCTCAGCAAGGTTTCCTTGTGCCTGTTGATCTATTATATCAAGGCATCTGGTCATTTGCCTTTAATATAATGTGTGCAGACCACATGCAGCTATTTATATAAAATATTGCTACAAACTTGCATCAACCTGATACATTTTCAAAACCTAATCATTTAATTGCCATTGTTATGTAAGATTATGCAAAACTAACATGCTGAAATATTCTGCTTATGCTTAATTGTATTTATCTTTAAATATATAAATAGGTTTCTTAAAATTTACTTAGTAGATTTTAAACCTCATAAAATATTCTATTAAAATACTCCTTCTATTTTCCTACCATCATCTTGTTTCATTTGTATGGATGGAACTATATACAATCACATGGGGAAACCCTCTTAAGCACAATCAATATAAAATGCATTTGAAAAACTAAATGAATAATTGCCTTCTGGTTTACCTGCACTAGGGAGTATAATTTTATCTCTCTGTGCTTCCTTAGAATAATTACTAATGGAAATGACATATATATTCTTGTATACATAAGAGATAGAGATGGTTCTCTGGAGGTTTGAGGTTAACAAAATTTTATTTATTTCTTAAAGAAAGTCTCATGAATATTATAAGCTCTACTAGCCTATTAATGTTTCTAGATAACATAGAAGCAAGGATATGGATGACTGAAGGTTTATTTAATTCATCAATAAGACCTGATTCTGATAAGTGGTAGAAATTAAGTATGTATTTTTATTATATTGCCTGTGATATGTGTTGTTTCATAAATTGTAAATTATCTTCAATATAACAAAAAGGAGATTATGTTTAAAATTCTGATTAGTAATCGACTAAAAATTCTGTGATCAGTCTTGTTTATCAATCATATTCATTACTGGATTACTTTTCAGTGCTATTTAGCACTAGTAAATTACAGAAGTACATTGTATCATAGTTGTCTGTCACATTAATTGGATACAATAGCACAAAATCATGGGCACAGGAAATCTTTCCTAAGAAGTTAATAATTTTATTTATTTGGGATACTTCCATGTTTCTAATTGGTTCATCAAGCCAAGATATATCATGGAAGGTTCACATTATATTTTTTTTCTTAATTTTGATTTTGCATATAACTTAAGAGAATAATGGAATGATCCCCTATTTAAAATATATATTTCCGTACGTTTCATTACATTGCATTACAAGGAGCAGATTGTTCCTGAGTTTAATCAATTGCAGTTTTCTAAGTGCGCAAATCTTGTCTGTAGTGAGGTGATTCACTGATGTATATATTATAAAAAGATGGGGACATGTGGTCTGCTGTTTTTCATTTCTGAGTGGTGGAATTCTGATAATATTATTTGAGTACATTTGAAGCTTGGAACACGCACAATAGATATATTACCTTATGTAACAAAAATGTCAGAATGCCAATGTACTGATAGACAGTATATCTTGCAAGTATTGTTAGTGTAAATATAACTGCAGATAGCATGTATGGTATGATTGCTATGCTTCCAGTCCTGAGAAAAAATAATAGAGTTTAGTAAATTCATTTTTCAAAATAAAACTATTATTTTACATATTTACTACATATTTTTATTATTCATAACGGTAGAAATACACCATTGGAATTTTTTGGCGTCTTAAAAATAATCCTGATAGGGTTTTCAGGAATGATTTTTCTGTCCTATATTCCTAGTTAGGAATTAAACAGTGATTGCCAGTAAATCTGTCCCCTGCTATTTTGCCAATATTAATTATAAGTATGGAATAAAAGTACTTTATGTATTATTAGAAAAAAGCTCCAAAGGAATACAACTTAAAACTATTTTTCACTTAATGGTTTAATGTAGCCCTTATTTAAAGGTGTTAATAAGCATAATTATCTGGCTGGAATTGCAAATGTCTATTGTTTGTTGACAGATGCACATCCCATTTTATGCTTGTGCAGTGCTCTAAAACTACACCACAATATTTGTATTTGTGCCAAGATTAGAAAAGCAATAAAAAGTCCCAATTGCAATATTCCATTATTGTTTTATCATCACAAAAATGAATCATAGGTTGAATTGATGTCTTGAAACACTTAAAATGACTTATTTACACATCCTGAATCTAATATATGACTTTAAAAAGTAACCCTTCTGGAGAAGCAGTATATTAAGAGGTACTTCTTCCTGGACTTTAAAGAATTAATATATGTTTTTGAATGAACTGTATTGCTATTCAAAGTTCAGCCGTAACTATGCATAGTTTTATAAAGTGGTAGAAGTCCATAGTATCTTATCTTGATAAATTGTTCAGATTATCGTTGACAGTTCTTAAAAGAGACTGTTTTGCTGCTGAGATTGAACCTCTTGTGTGGCAATAGCTATTTCAATTTTTCTAAGGCTTGTATTAAGATGCTTCTGATGTTAAGAGAAAGAGAGAGAAAATGCACACACAAACATATTCTCCAAAGACGATAAATCATCCTCAAATAACTTTCCAGAATAGGTAACAGGAGTACAAATTTCTTGTCACTGGGAAGAAGCAGGCTAGGACAGGAAAGATCCAGATTGAGTGCTAATGAACTCTAGAAGGAATTTAATCATGCAATGAGAGAAACTTTTTGTTTGGGGATTTCCTCTGTCTAAAATAAATTCATTGCAGTCTGGTTTCAGGCTATATTTTGATTGTGTAGCAAAATAATATATGTTAGGCAGTGGGTGGGTTTCATTTTTTTTTAACCACCGGTTCTGTGGGCGTGGCTTGGTGGGCGTGCTTTGCACACACACGCACAGAGGGTTTGTTACTAACCTTCTCCTGCAATCCTGCACTCTCCCAGTGTCTTCAACAGCTGACGCGGCAATCCGCTGTGCCGCACGAAGCAGCTGAGCTTCAAAACCATGAAATAAAGGTTGGTATAGAGCCAGGGTAGGTGGGAGGGCCCAGCAGCTGTTTGTCGGAGTGAACCGCTTTGCTCACAGATGATCCTCAGAGCTACCAGTTTGGACGAACCTGGATGAACCAGTAGAATACCACCGCTGATGTTAGGAATTGATAGCATGAGTGCTATCCTTATGTTGATTCTACTGGATCTTTCATGACTTTTATCATTAAGCAAGGTATTATCCAGAGGTTCTAGAATTGGGATCTTGCAGCAAAGTGTTATGTTGGCTTTAGTTTTGGAAGATCCAATATCAGAAATGATATTGGCTGATGGTGTTCCTCATAGTTTTATTTTGAACTCATGCTGCTATTCAATATTTCTCTATCACTGCTGAATTTGGACCACTATATCACCAATGTGGATGACTCAATCTTATTCTAGAGTGCTTTCTAAGATTCTGCACCATTGACTGGAGATGGTAAATGGTTGAATCTGACTGAACAAGGCTAGAGATGTTCAGTAGTATATACATCTGATTATTAATCATCAAATTTGCATTTATTCCAATCTGCTAAAAACTTGTTTTGAGGGTTGTTTAAAAACTACAATTTGGAAGAAACCTGGGTTGTTAGAAGGATGTAACTTGCTTTGCATCCAGGCAGAGTTGAAAGGGTGATGAAGACTTTTAAAAGCCTGATTGGTTTTAGATTAGGGAATCTAAGGAAATCTATTTATCCTCTTTTAAGATTATCTATCACTTTAGGTTATTTTCTCAGGTCCTCTTATTAGTTCCAAGAACCCCAAAGATATGCTTGGTTTGTGCTTCAGAGAACACTTTCATAATGACTATACTTAAGCTCTTGCAAAATGTCAAGCGTTTAGCAGTTGCTCATAACCATAAAACTAGATTTTCGCAGGGTCTTATTTTATTAGACTGATTGCAAGGAAAAAAGACCAGCTTGCAAAATCTACAGAACTGAATGTATGATGTATTTATTCAGCATTCCATATATCATTAGGATATGGATCCTTTGAGCCTCTTACTGACCATCTTTTAAAACAGTAAGAAGGTTGCTGCTGGCTTCATGGATGTGGGAGGAATATATAAATCAGGGTTTCTCAGCTGGCTGGGGAATTCTGGGACTTGAAGTCCACATATCTTAACGTTGTCAAGGTTGAGAAACATCAAATAGGTTCTGGCCTGTAACTGCAAAATATTTTCTTTGGCTCTAAGAAGACTGTTTCATACAATTTGTGCAACATTTTTATCCATGACAATTTTGAAGTTGGTAAAGATCTTCCATTTTTACTTATTGTGCTGTATTTAATAATTGAACATTATAATCTCTTGATTATTAATACTGCTATGTTTGTATTTTAAAATTTAATGATTTATTTTTCAAAATCTAAATCTACTTTTAACTGTTACATTTATTACATGCTGATAGCCAAAGCTGGCCCTAGGTTCTGCTTCAGTTTTCCTTTTCTAATAAGCAACTGAGTCAGAAGATCATTTAAAAGCAATTTATTAGAGTTTTCTGATAAAGTGTGGTCTCCCTATTAAAAGGAGGAACCTTAGCAGTACAAAGAATTTCAAAGCAAAAATAGATTGGTTTAGAAATAGTAATCTGTTCAGTAACATCACAAGAATTACAGCATCCAATAATATGTGAGCAAAGCCATACAAAAGAGCATTGTATTCTGAGTAAAAGTAAAAGAAACATTTGCAAAATAAAACATCAAAATGGGTTTGGGTAAGATACATTCTCAGTGCTTTCCAAAACTGGCTTGACTTTTTTTTTTTTGTTCAGGGAGACGTGAGAATAACTAAAAATGAAACTGTTATCTATAATGTATTGAATGCTCCCCTGCCAGTCCTGGTTTCTGAAAGAGAGGCTTTTTCTCGAAGATTAAGATTTATGGGAAATTATTAGGAATACAATTGAAAAAGCAAATTTATAATACAAGAAAACTCATGTTAGTTAGCCAGTGCAACAATACTGCAAAAGCCAAGTCCATTTTCTGTGTGGCCTTCTATATATACCTCAAATGGAATATAGAAACACAGGAAGCTAACTGCAGGAAAAGACTCAGTGGTCCATCAAGTCTGTTTTAAGTTTGTTTTTGTTTTCTTTTTAGTTAATTCAATATTAATTTATCTCATTAATTTGGCTGTTTGTATAATAGTTATTTATTTTCAAACAAGCATCTACAATATAAAAATAAACAATTCACAACATACAAAGAAAAAAGGGAAAACAAATAACAATTACAAACAAAAAGAAAAAGAGTCTGACATTGAATATATATTTAAAGTCCACCTGATTTTATAAAAGAAAAGGTAGATTTTCAATATTCACCAAGCCTGTCAAATAACTTTGTTCCAAAGAGAGAGATCATATTTTCTGATGTTTAAAAATATATAATTTTTCTGAAAAATAGTTAAATCACACATTTTTGAATTCCAATTCTTTATTTCTGGAGTTTATAGTATTTTTCCATCTCATAAAGATTATTATCTTTGGTTATTCTTAGAGGACAAAAAAATCTTTGTTCAGGGCATATTAAATTCTGAGTAGTTGGCATATAATTTAATACAATATGTGATCCGGGGACACTGCAACTGTCATAAACACGAGTCAGTTGCCAAGCGTCTGAATTTTGATCATGTGACCATGGGGATGTTGCAATGGTCATAAATGTGAAAAATGGTTGTGAGTCACTTTTTTCAGTGCTGTTATAACTCCGAACAGTCACTAAATGAACTGTTGTAAGTCGTGGAACATCTGTACCATTCCGAAAGAGTACAAAGAACATGAGCGTAACATTTAAATTAATGTGCCCTCAAATTTCTTGCAATGCCAACACAATGCCAACAAATTCCACATGATGTTCAATAGATGACAAATGTTCGGGTTCTTCCATGCCTTTCTCTTTTCTGCTGAAAATCCAAAGCAGCAAGTATTTTCAAAACCATTCACAATAGCAGAGTCTAAATAACTGGATTTTTAAAAATCACATATCAGATTCAAAGTTCTATTGGTATTTGTTGTTCAAGAGTCAAGTAGTTTGCAGCAGATTTTCAATATGTTTTGTCAAAGGCCTTGGGGTGGTGGTGAGCCATCCTCGACCTCAAAGTTTTGAACAGATTCATCCCTTACAGGTGTTTTAAGATGCAGACCTTGCATTCAATTCTAGAGAGCATTCGGGAGGGCAATCTCCTCTCTTCGATAGACCTTACGGAGGCATACCTCCATGTCTGGCCTCATCACCACCAGTTTCTTCGTTTTTGTTACTAGAACAAGCATTTCCAGTACCAGACCCTTCCCTTCAGGCTTTCATCGGCCCCCCAGAGTCTTCACCAAGATCTTGGTGGCATTAGCGGCTTCATTCCGAGCAATTTCAGTGAGGGTCCAGTGTTATCTGGATGACATCCTGATCCAGTTGACATCACCACAATCCACCTATCGTGACCTCCACATCATGCTGCAGTCCCTGCAAGATTACAATTTTTCTATCAACTTCAAGAGAAGCCATCTCTCTCCAACAACCAGATTGCTTCATCTTGGGGCGATCATTGATAGATGACTCTGCAAGGTCTTTCTATCGCTGGTGCATGGGGAGAGCCTCAATGACTTCATCATTCAGATTCAACATCAACACATAGTTCCCTTGGTCCACCTGTCCAAGCTTCTAGAGAAAATAATTTCCTGCATTGGCATCATCCTGTGTGCCCGTCTCCATGCCCGGGCTCTTCATGGTTCCTGCTGCCTTTTCAATGGGCAGGGCCCAGCTATTCTTCCACCAGGGTTCACGTTCCACCACAGATCATTCGTTCCCTCAGGTGGTGGCAATCCCTGGCAGTCTGGAAGGGGCATCCATTCAAGGAACCAGACAGAATCCTGCTCACCACAGATGCCAGCCTCCAGGATTGGGGGGGGGGGCTTCTAGCTGGCAAGATAGCCCAGGGGACCTGGTCTCAGGTGAACAGGGCCTGCTCCATAAATTGGCTAGAACTCAGGGCCATCTTCCTAACCCTGAAACATTTCTGGAAGAGGGTGGCAGGTTGGCACATGCTGGTCATGACTTTGATGTGGCCACAAAGGCACATGTCAACAGACAGGGGTACCAGGTCCAGGGTCTTGATGAGGGAAGCAGAATGCGAAGGGCAGTGGGCAGAGAGTCACTGCCTGGGGCAGTGGGCGGACCACATTTCAGGGGTTGACAACACCTAGGCCAACTGGTTGAGTCAGTCCAGAGTCGACCAATCAGAGTGAAGTCTCCATCCTTCCTTGTTCCTGGATCTGTCCTGCAGATTTGGAACCCCAGCAGTGCATCTCTTCACCTCTCCTCAAAACACTCAGGTAAGCAGATTCTTCACCAGGTTTCCAACCCAGGAAGTGGAGCGGACCAACTGTCTTTGGAGCAAATGGCCTCCAGGTCTCCTCTACGCCTTTCCCCCTCTTCCAATCATTCTGGCAGTCATTCAGAAAATGTTGAAGGAAAAGGTGGAGCTACAACTTCTGGCACCCCATTGGCCCAGGAGACCCTGGTTCGCTGACCTAGTGAATCTGTCTGTAGCCCAGCCATGGAAGATTCTGGCCAACAGGATCTCCCTCCACTAAGGAGCTTTATTCCACCTGGACCCTCAGTGGTTTCGCTTAGCTGTTGGGCGCTTGAGCGGCAATCTCTGAGGGCCTCTGATCTCCTGGACAGGGTGATAGAGACCATTCAGCTTCCTGTAAACCTTCCAATACTTGCATCTATGATGCTACCTGGAAAGACTTTTGTACTTGGTGTTCTAAGTCAGCCCGAGACCCCTCTTCTGTATCTATGGCTGATGGGTTAACATTTCTTCAAGATGGGCTAGGTCAGGGGTTAGCACCTAACATACTTTGCTGTCAAGTAGCAGCTCTGTCATCAGTGTTGTCCTGGAAAAATTATGCTTCCTTATCCCACCATCCGTCAGTCCAAAGCCTTCTGAAGGGGGCTTCTAATCTCTGCCCCTGGTGGTTCATAGGTACCCCACATGGCACCCCCCTAAAGTGTTACAGGCCCTTACAGAACACCCATTTGAACCCCTTAATTTGATCTCTCTTCAATTTATGACCCTCAAGGTGGTTTTTCTAATGGCCATGACTTCGGCTAGGAGAGTGTCAGAACTAGTGGCACTCCCAGTTCGACAGGACCTGTGCATGTTCCGTGAGAACAGGGTAGTTCTGAGACTGGACCCTACATTTGTTCCCAAAGTGAATTCTTGGTTTCATCATGCACAAGACATTGTGTTGCAGATTTTTGCCCCATGACTTAGAGCGAAATGGCATACATTGGATGTAAGGTGAGCTCTCCGTATCAACATCAAATGTACTGCTGGCTTTAGGAAATCCGAAGCGATGTTCTTCTCTTTCCAGCCCTCATCCTTGGGGAGTAAGGCTTCCTCATCTATCATTGGTAGATGGATTAGAACAGGTATCTCTAAAGCCTACCAAACTTTGTCCCTGCAGGCCCCCAAGAACATTACAGCCCACTCCACTAGAAGTGCTGCTACTTCCGCCGCCTGGAATACTCAAGCGTCGCTTGAAGAAATCTGCAGGGTGGCTACCTGGGTGTCCCCGTTGCCATTTATACGGCACTATCGCCTGGACTCGTTTACTTCTCCTAAGGCAGTCTTTGGATGACAGGTCCTACAGAAGGTTGTCCCACAGTCGGAGTGAGATGATGGCTCTCCTGTGGACATGCAGGCTTTGGTATGTCCCATCCTGGACTCTCGTCGCAGCGTGGATGAGAATGGGCATTGGTATGAGAACGCCCTTTCTATCTACGGTGCAAGAAAGTCCAGCCCCACCCTTAGGCGTCTGGTCCTGGTGGCGGGGGGAGGTGATTTAATTGTTATGTTTTATCTTCCAGAAGCATCTTATGTCTGTCACGCAACTTTGCCTAAAAGCTGGGGAGCCATCTAGGGGCTGGCTTTTTATATAGTGGCAGACTCAGCTCTATGACCTCAGAGAGTGGAGTCATACCCATCCTGAACTCTCTTGCAGCATAGATAGAAAGGGTGTGATGATCTAGAGTGTAACACAAATGTAACAAAATCCAAAATGTAAATAAATGTCCCTTAATGCCTCCAACTTGGCCCCATTGTTCAATAATACTCAGTTGGAGATAAAATGTACTCAAGAATAGTCTTCAAAAGAAAGCAATACAGTCTGAATTTAATGAGCAGATAGAGGTGAAATAAAATCCAAACCAAGTACAATGACGAAATGTCCACAATGGAACAGGAGAAGTATTTACCAAATTCAAGGAGATAACAAGGCACAGTCTGCTGGAAGGATGCTAACCAAGATAACTTCAGACCAAACTAAAACACGTTTGCTTCCGGCAACCTGTGTTTTAACTGTCTCTCTTATATACTCCTTTCCCCATTGTAACCAATGAAGTTGCTGCTTCCTTTCTCGCAAGCCAAGTTGTTGCCTTCTCCGTTCCTCCCTGCGTGTCCTAGAATGCAGAGGGGATGGGCCTGGTTCTTTCTCTGATGCCCAGCCATCCTCTGCCCTTCCCCAGCCTCCTCCACAACCTCTGGAGCCACACTTCCACTCCCTGTCAGCTGTTCCTCCTCTCCCTCAGAGTCCGACTACCAAAAGCAGGACAAAGGGTGTTCTTAGGTAATTATACCAATGCCCATTTTCAAGGGCTCTCCTCCCTCTGCTGCTGGTGAGGTAGCTTTGGGTTCTGTTCAGCTGAATGCCAAACACAGATGCACCGTTCATTTACTACCTTATTATAGACTGCTGCTATAGGTAGTCCTCAACTTACAGCCACAATTGATCCCAAAATTTATGTTGTTAAGTGAGACATTTGTAAAGTGAATTTTGCACCCATTTTATAACCTTTCTTGCCTCAGTTGTTAAGTGAATCACTGCAGTTTATAAGTTAGTAACCTGGATGTTAAGTGAATTGTCAGAAGATTGCAAAAGGTGATCCACGTGTTTTTTGGACACAGCAATGGTCATAAATATGAATCAGTTGCCAAGCATCTGAATTTTGATCACATGATCAAGGGGATACTGGAAAGGCCGTAACTGTGAAAAATGGTCATGTCACTTTTTTCAGTGCTGTTGTAACTTTGAATAGTCATTACATGAACTGTTGTAAGTTAAGAACTACTTGTATGGCTTTCTGACTAATCACCAGAAATGGCTCAGTGCCTCAGTCCTCTTCCAACTCCCTCTCTTTTTCATTTTGCTAAGTCTAATCTTGTGTAAATCATGAAAAACCTTTTCATCAGCTAAAGAAGCCTACAGTTTGCCGAAGAGCACCCATGGGCCCAGCTCTTGTAGATAAATCACACCTTGAGCGTGGTGTGAGGAGGATTTCAATTAATATTTTTCAGATTCAGTTCTGTGGAGGATTTCAATTAACATTCTTTGGATTCAGTTCTGAAATTCAAAGTTATGTCTGGAAACAAGTAGGTTAAAATTCCTTCTGAAGCATTCAAATTCACTAAAAGGTGAGATTTAAAGGTTGTAACTTGCTTATTCAAACAGTATTTCTCAGTATAGTTATGCATCTTAAATTCAAAAGTATATCTTGATGAATATAAACAGAACATTTCTCATTTATTAATTTGCCACAAAGATGTGTTTGCATACAATGAATTATTGTATATATATTGTAAACTTTCATATCATTGGTAAATCAACAATGCCTTTGCATTTATTTGCACCTATTTACCTGGAAACAATTCTAATTTGACACAAATGAGTATATTTATTATTTACATGTATGCCCATAGTTATAGGACAACTAAAGCTAATGATGCGTTGGAGAAGAACTGAAAAAAGGCAGTCCTTTAGAATTGCTGTATATTTATTGGGAGTGCCGTGACAAAACTTTACATTTATTTTGTGTACCCTCTGTGGGGTTCCTTGAAGTCATATTTTCATATGATTTGTGATTTTTAAAAATTCTGTGAACGACACCAATATTCATTATGTTATTCAAATTCATATGTACTGAAAATGATACATAATAAATATTAATTTTTGGCATGATTCACCTGCTAGCAGCTGATTAGTATCAAAAAACTTTGGTGTTGACTATTTGCCGATGCATTTCCAAGGCTAACTAAACTATTGCTTTGAGTTTTAAAATAATTACATATTTGAAGGAATCTCTGTATGCTTATGCGCATGCTTCTTAGTTTCAGTCATCATCACCAGAAATCTTGCTCAGTGGCACATCCACGATAACCATAAGAGTTTGCATTAGAGATAGGATTTTCCTGACAATAGTATTTGGAATTCCCTTTCAAGAAATACATTTCCTGTATTTCAGGAGATTTGAAAACATTTTTTTCCGTTTGGCTTTTAACTGCCAAGTTTGGCTTTTATGTTATTTTTGACACATTGAGAAGGTTAGAGTTTTGAAAAGCAGTGTGTAAGATAAACATATGAGTAGGCCATCATGGATTGTAAATCAGAAGTATTTTTCAGAATATGAAGCCCCACTAATACCTGATATATTCTTAGTACTGGGCCAGGGCTTTCAGCTATGTTCTACTTCAACAAAGCTCAAGTTTAAGCACTCCTTTCAGGGTAAATTTCAAAGCAATGCATGTTCCTTTCCTACAAGTAAGGTAAACTTGTAGAACAAGTGGCATCTAAGCAGTGCCTCTTTCTTATCATGTGATCTTCCCCGATAAGCAAGATGTTCTTGTCTAGTGGCAGTTTTTCTGGGAAAGCGATAAGAGTTTCTTAAACTCTTAACAACAGTTTCCCAGAAGAAGTCAGAAATTTCATAAGAACTAACCTATAGAGAAATAAAGAAGGTATGATGATGGTTGGTGAACCATGTTGCTTGTTGTAGAGAAGTGCAAAGACAGCCTTGAAGAAAAACAAACAAATCCCAAACCAAACTTTAAACTGGGAAGGAAGAGGAGGTGAGAAATAAGTTTAACTCTGTTATTTTCATATTAGTGTTTTAAAGGACTGTTTGATAAAAGAGAGACAGAAGGAAAATTTAATGTGATGTGCAGTCCTTTCCTAGAGGAAGATTTATGAAGGCTGTGCTGCCAGCCTGAAGAATTGCCAACTATGTCTAAATAATAATCTGCTTAGCTCAAAGAAGGAGGAATGGAAAAATAGGAATTGCTTTGCTTCTACCAGTTAAAAGCAGAACTTTCACTTTCCAGGCAGGACAGTAGTTTAGATTCCCTAAAAGAATGGGTCATAAATCCGAGCTGCATTTCACTGCTATAAAGGGAAGCAAGAGTAGGATTTATCGCTCTGCTTGTTTATCTGGACTTACTGAAAATGGCATCATTAGTCTTCTACACTTGAACATGAAATTAAGAAGCTCTTGTGTGAAGGAAGGGAGGGGGAAAAAATCATCAGAAGGTTTTGTGCTGAAGTGTTTGCTTGTAGAAGCAAGCCCAAAGTGCTTAATGCTTAATTTTGACTCCTATGACTGGCTCCTTTGGCACTTCTAATAACTGCCAGCAAGCCCTGGAATATGTTTTGGTATACACATAAAAGCATCTTCTTTGTTGTAGAAAGCCAGATGAAGATGTCCAAAGACTCCCATCAAGGGAAATCAGATCACCTCCTTATTTTGATAAAGGGAAGGATCACATTGTCTCTATGACATAAAATTCCATGTCAAATACAACCCAAAACCCTTGCACGTCCTGAGCAGAGTAAAGCCTCCATTTTGTTTGGACTTCAGTACCATAGATTTTGCATGTAATGGACCAAATTGGCCTTAGACTTTGCACTTTTCTAAAATTATAGTTATATAAGTAGTGCAAATATTTGCATTAATTTGCATCATGGTATGGCACAGTAAATGACACAAGTAATGATTCACATCATTTACAAAATGATATCAGACACACACACATTATATTTAGTGTGATGACATGCTCTGTCAATCTGTCAATTGAGAGTAATAAACATCCCCTATCCTCCCCATTTGCTAATTTGAAATTTCAGTTGTATTTTTATTTATTATTGTTATATTTTTCTTCTTTCTACATAGATTTGCAGTTCTTAATTTGCAGTTCTTAAATTGTTCAGTAACAATTGCTAAATTGTTTATTAACATCTGCAAATTTATCTTTCCATCCAGTCATGTTCTTAAAATCAAAGATAACAATAAGTATTCTGACAATAAATATGAAATGTACAATATTCTTTGTAATAGACCTGAATTCGGTTGTGATTCATTTAGCTTTTTCAGATCTCTGTTTTAATGGTTTTTAAGGAAAAATGGTAGAATTATAGCTTAATGAAATATTGCACTTTGGATTTTACTGAATACATGTAAGAATAAATATAAGGAATTATGAAGTTGACAGTGTTTCTTACACTGCTGTGGAACATTTTTCTTTTTAAAATAATGTACTGATACGGCAGACAGAATATGGAATTTGCTCACTGAGACGACCCTTGCATGCATCTGTCTGAAACAACAGTTGTTTTTGGGATGGTGTTTTTAAGGCACATGTTCAACATCAAATTGCATATTTGATTTTAGGAAGATACTGTGTTTGTAAATGTGCTGAGCCCAGGCTGTCCTGTTACATCACTTGTTTCCTTCCTGTGTGCTGCCTGCCAAGCCAGCGGTCTGTGATGCTACAGTTCTGCTAATTTCCTTCATCACACCTGCTCCATTTGGCTGAGCTGTCATTCCCTGAATGCAAGTTGGTAGCTCTTGAAGAGATTGTGCAAGAAAAACACCTTGGAAGTTGGCCACTACCAAAGGATGTAGAAGAGTTTATGACAGAGGTGTCAAACTCAAGTCCTGCAGGCCAGATCTAGCTTGCTTGCTTGTACTTAGATCTGGCCCACAGGGCTAGCCTGGAAACAGCCCACGGTGCCTCTGCTAGCGAAAAAAGGAGCTCTGGGGGGGGGGGGCTGCATGTCCCCATGCTCTGTTTTTGTTGGCAGAGTGCTGCAGGAGGCTGTCCAGGCAAAAAATGGGATGCAGGGAGGCCGCTATCAAAACAAAACAAAAGGAAAAATGTTTCCTTTTGCATTTGAGCATGCAAGAAGGGACAGGAATGGAGAAAGAAGAAAAGAATATGAAAAAGAAGGGAAGATGGGAAGAGAGAAAGAAGGAAAAATAAGGAAAAAGGAGAAGGAAGAAGAGAATGAAGAGGGAAGGAAAAAGAAGTGAAGGAAGGAAGGAGGGAGGGAAGGAAGGAGATTATAACGAGTGTGAGGGAGGGTCTCAGGGAAGTCCTGCCTTAGCACTTGGTTAAGGTGCTCCTGACATGAGTCCCATGTCATGCCCACCGTGGTCACAGACCACCACCCCGGCCCTCCAAGGTCAAACACAAACCTGAGGCGCGGCCCTCAATGAAATCGAGTTTGACACCCCTGGTCTATGGCCTTCTTACCTGTGTTGGTTTAAAAGCATACAGTTCAGCCTTTGGAAGAGAAAAATACAAAGGTTCTATTTATTTAGATGGAATGTTAAGGGAGAGATGCACTGTAACATTTTTGTTGTGAGAGTTAAATGTAATTTTTTGCTGGTATTGGTATTATCCTAAATGTCACATTGAAAGACTTCATTAATTCAGAAAGGTCAAAAAAAAAGAGATGACCATCATGCATTTTGCATCTCATGTCAGTTGATGTTGATATTAACAGCAAGAGAAAAGGTATGCTTCAAAAATTTGCGAGGCAACTAAAAACAACCAGATGGTATTAGAAAAAAGCATAAATACCAACACTATGGAATGACAGGCAACATTAATCTTTATTGTTACAGGAATCTTTGCAAAATTGTATTAAGTTGTAAGAAAATCAGACCTCATTATTATCTTTCTTTCTTCTGTTAAATTCTGTTTTCATCCTTTCTTAGGATGTTTTAACCTAGCTGCAGACTCAGAGCGGTATTCAGTAGGTTCTGACCAGTTCTGGAGAACCAGTAGCGGAAATTTTGAGTAATTCAGAGAACCGGCAAATACCACCTCTGACTGGCCCCACCCCCATCTATTCTCTGCCTCCTGAGTCCCAGCTGATTGCCTGAGTCTTTTTTTGTTGCCCTGCACAGGGGAACGGAGCTGGAAAGCAGGTTAGTGGGGTGAGGAGGTAATAGAGAGTTTACAGTAACCTTCCCCTGCCACGCCTACCACAGAACCAGTAGTAAAAAAAATGGAACCCCACCACTGTGCAGACTGGCCTGTATCTGCCACCTCATTGCCTTCCTATCCCCCCATCTCTTAGGCCTAAGAATTGCCAATGGGATAGTTCAGAGCTATGAAAGGGGTTATTGCTGACAAGCCAAATAATAGTAGCATAAGCAATCCCCTATTCCAATTGTTGCCTGCATACCTGGAGGAGAAATCAGGTGGGAGGGTGGACATAATTTGAGAGCGTGAACAGGTGCAGTTGCATAGATCCAGTTGACCTGAAGATATTTGTCTCATTGGACTTTTGAAAACCTTTTGATCAAGTCTGTCACCAAAGTCTTCAAGTAATCTTCTTAGTTGTGAATTAAGAGGACAGGTTGTCTTGTGGCTAGGGAACTGGAAACTAATACCCTGTTTCTCCAACAATACGGCCTCCCCCAATAGGAAGTCCCAGCATGTTTTATAGGCATGAAATGAAATTAAGCCCCTCCCCCCAAATTAAGGCCTATATTAAAACATGCAAAATGGGGGGGAATGGGTGGGGGGGCTTGCCATTAGGAAGTACTTTTGTTGCACACCTGGATATGGTGCTGCCTGTGTTGACCCCAATACTAAGTGCCTCACCAACGCCAAGGTCAACATCCAAGCCGTCGCCGCCTGCCCGCTCAAAGATGCAAGGGGGGTGGAATTTAGTCACCCCGAAAAGACGGCCTAGCCATTTTTTCAAGGCTCAAAAAAAAAAAAAAAAAGACCTGGCCTTATTATATGAGAAACATGGTAGGAAGGAGAATATTGGAGTAAATGAACACTAAATATATTTCTAGAAGTAGGAGGGCTTTCATACTGATGGATTTTTTTAAATTGTCACTCTACTTTCTTCTGGTAGCTGAAGTGAAAGAAATTGCTACTGTAGTTTTATAAAAGGGTATGGGTTAGACAGCAAGGATAATAGCATTTCAAAAATAAAGGTACTCTTTCTCTCACTTTAAAGAAGAAGAATTTCAGATTTTTTTAAAAAAATATCTGTTTTATCGATATGTCAGTTCAGATTCTATGTTTATTGCAAGATCCAATCTGGGTCAGTCAATGGGATCGGATATTTCATCTTCTGAGCTTTCAGACTTGTGCTGGAGCCCATCCTCAGGAAACTTCTCTCTTACACCAGAACGTGTGTGTTGAGCTGTTCTATGCATCACATTTATGTGGTGCCTTCCCATTGATTGATTGGTGTGTTAATGGATGGTGATTGGCTGTTGTTTCTTGTGCTGGCTGCCAAATCTTTGGCTCCTTAAATACCTGATAAACTACTGTTGTTGACTGGCAAGGGCCCCATTTCCCAGGCTTAAACATTTCCCTGGTTATCTTTGTACCAGCACAGCCAATAACTTTAGTAGCTGAAAAAATGAAGGATGTATGTCTTTGAAGTGGTTATTCGAATTTAACCATTTTAAACATGTGCTTCTATTATTGTGGTGGGGAAAAATCTATCCACAATATTACTTTATTGCTAAACGGGGTCTTCCAAATCTGTTGGGGCATTGGGTTTCCAAATTCCTTAAACTGATCCTGATATTATTGGTGGGCATGTTGAATTTATCATTCAGCATTAATCTGGAATTATTTCTGATAATTTGGCAGCCAAAGCAACAGGATCAAGATAGTTATTTATGTTTTCTTGTTTTCTCATTGTTTCTAAATTATTTCTTTTAATGCTAAATTAATAATTCTATCAACATGGAATTTTCAGTCCCCTGTTGAGGGAGTCTGAGATTGACAAACATTCTTTAAAACATATGAAAGCTGTCTCCTCTAGATTCTTTTCAAAAGACTGTAAGCTGCCCAAAATAGGTGCCACATGCTGCGTGTAGACATATGTTGCTCAGCACGGAGATAAAGGGACAGATAAAAAGGCTTATAATAACCTAGCTGGACATTAATTTGCAAAGCAAACTACACTAAAAACTGAATCAGTTCAATGTCAGTTTGATTGCATTACTTTCTTTTGTAAAGAAAAATGCTGGGATTTTAAGATCTCTATTTAGTATAATGCCCCAGGTATTGCAATTATGCAGGGTTCGGATAATAGTATTACTATCTGATATTCTTCTTCTTTTGCAAGCATTTCTATCTGGAAATTAAAATTAAATATCTTATCTCTGTGTGTGTGTGTTTAATTTAATTTCATCTTTAAATTTTATTTCAAAAGTATTAAGACTGTGCTCATGTGCTGAAGAATGAAACTCCAGCATTGTGGGACAGTTTGGGATGGGTTGGAGGTTAAGTAACTAAGGATGGAGATGTCTATGGATCCTGCATGGCTGCTGGCTTGTCTCCCTAGTTGTATTTTCATCCTCCGGGCAGCCAAAGAGGGGAGTCTAAATAAGAGGAAACTGGTTTTATATTCCTGGTGTTGGTTTGAGTTTTTTCTAAGATGAAAGGGAGAAGAAAAAGCCAATCATTTTGGTGGCAATCAGCAACAATACTGTGTTCTGTCCTGAAGGATGGAGGAAGAAACCAGGATGTTATGGAAGAAGAAAAATTAATCCAGAGCAGGATGACGCAGGTATCTCTGTCAATGGAACCTTTCTGCCATATAACTCCAGATGAAGTTTAGTAAGAATATTATACCGTTTCATTTGGAGTTTCTTTTAAATACCTAGAGAACCCCCATGACTCATGGGGACACATGGTATTCCTTGCATGTGAAAGCACCTTAGATTGTCCTTTTCTTGATTCCAAATCTTCCATGGAGTTTAGCTTCCAGTATTTCATTCAGGAGTTAAGTGTGCAGGATAGGAAAGGTAATAATGCCACAGTAATGAATAAGATTCTTAATTTTAGGAAGGATATTCATCTTTTTCTAAAGGAAGTAGCATCTACTTGGAAAATAGTTTGGGAGTTCTTCTGGATCCAGTTTGCACCTAGAAATCTACCTGCCACCTATGCTAAGAAAGCATTTTTGCAATTCTAGTTGTAATTAACCAAGGGCATGTAGTCTGGCTATAGCCACCATGTTTTGATGACCTCAGAGTTGGTGTTTTTGGAATATGATCTACAAAGCACTACTTGTAAACGTTCAGTAATAGCAATTTGTGCAAAATAATTCTGTATCAGTAATGGCAGGTAGAAGGTTTTAATTATTTAAATCATATTATTCTGATTTTCCTACTAACAATAGTAGCTCCTAATTAGTTTCTAAGATGAATTTAAAGCTCTGTTAATGGTTTCACAGTTTCAGTGTCCATGTTTTTTGAAGTATCGCACTTTCTTTATATGTTTTGCATAGAATAGCTGAAAACTAGGTTTAAAAGTACATAGACACAGCAATGGCCAAGCTTTAAAATCCCCTGCCTTGTTATGATTACTTTAGCCCCTTTATCTCTCTTCTTTTTGCTTGATTTTCAGAAATAGGACAATTGATTTATCTGCTGTTCTTCTGATCTTTGCAGCTTAGTATTGTTGATTTGAGTGACAGGGTGTTATCTTGAATAAATTAATTTCATTAAGTTTTAATTTTCAGTGTATTCCAGTCTGATGTGCAGTTCTATTATGACTTTATGTTGAAAAGAGAAAAGAAAAACATGAGCTGCAAATACCAAATTTTAGATTTTTTTTTCTGTTGTGGGCTTCAGTGTCTTCTTTGTGGACTTCACTGTCCCTTTTATATACATTAGAGCTCGTTGAATTTTATATCGGGTGTGTTCTGTGTGCAATGTAATGACACGTTGGATTGAAAGAGGCATTTTACATCTAAAATTTCATTAGTTTGTATAACCCAGGTGAAGTGTTCCATATATTATTGATTGCTAGCATATATTATTATTGTTTCCACTCAATACTTGGTTCTATGAATTAAAGGGCTTTTCAAACTCATTAGTAAATAAGTAGCTTAAAAATATTGGAATGTTATATTTCCACCAACAGAAAGCAGAATTTTTAAGGTTAGGAAAAGTAATACTATAATTTATTTACCTTACTCACTTTCCTTCAGGGAGGAAGTGATTTAGTATATTTTGTCTGAACTCCTCTGTTCTAACAGGTCTAATAAAAGATACATGCCACAAAGACAAGTCAGATTTTTTACAATATCTCAGAATGACTTTGACAAAGTTAGTGAATCAGTGGAGCTGACATATGAGGCTCTCTCTCTCAAATAGACTGATTCCCCCCTCCCCTAAATGATTAAATAGAAAGAGTGGTGCTTTGTCACAAAGTAAGGTGCTTGCCCGCTAAAGATTATATATTTGATATTATCCTGATAAATGCACACTCTGAAAAGTTTTGCTAGGTTGTCATATCTGAGGTCATCTAAATTTGATCAAAAGTGCTAATGAGTTTTTGGTTTTGCATAGGCATGCTAGCTAAAAAAGAAGAGGATTTTTTTTTAAAAAAGGAAATATCTTGCAGAAAACTGGTATTTAAATTGGCTCTGTAAAAGTTTCATAAAGAAGTTTTATGTTGATAGACAACTTACTAAGAAATAAAGAATATTTATTTTTCATGTCCTTTATTAATTAAAAGTAAAGTATCTCCCAGTTTCTTTACCAAAAGGCAATAATAAAAAGTACAAAAGACATTACTTAGAAAAATAATTCAAAGCATAATTAAAATACCTTTAAAACAAATCCATAAAATAGATTACCCAATCAATACTGAGGTTTGCAGACAGGCAAATTTGCCTGTTAAATTATTGGTCTTGGTTTTATCAGATTTATATTTTATTACTTACATTTATGGTTTTCTTCACTTATTGTGTCATCAATCTGATGACTTTTTCCAAAACCACACTACACTAACCAAAGCTACACTATGGGTGCTGATCAGCTCCATGGTTTTTCAAACGATGTACTTTCTGGTTCTTTTTCTTTTTTGGTGCCTTCAAGTCATTGTTGACTACTGGTGATTGGTTCAACAAACCCCTACATTTTTCCTGGACCAATTTTTGAAAGTGGTTTGTTATTGTGACTAAGGCTGAATGGGAACCACTGGCCCAAGACTACCATCTCCTACCAAGTTTCATGCCTAAGGAGGGACCAGAACACATGGTCTCTAGGTAGCTAGGCTGGTTCCTTAACTACTACACCAAACCGGCTCTCTTCACTGATTTTTCTCATCTTTTTACTTTACTTTTGTTTTCTGCCTCAGGACAAAAATCTAAAAAATAAATAAATATAAAAAGGGGGAAAGGATGAGAAGGAAAAATATTTTTTAAATATATTTTTTAAACAAAAACTCAGGCAGTTCTTAAAGCTTATGGTTCCCACCATAGTCAGCCATATAACAATAATTTATAGAGGAAGGATGAATATGTATAGATTTTGCCCGACCTATAACCATTTTGTGACTGTTCAAAGTTACAATAGCACTGAAAAAAGTGACTTATGACCATTCTTTTTAGTTGTGAGTGCCACAGTGTCCCTGCAGTTATGTGACCAACATTCAGGTACTTGGCAACTGGCATAAATTTATGATGATTGCAGCATTCTGGGATCATGTGATCATTGGTGGGCCAGCTCACCCATACAGGTAATTACGACCACCCTGTTGGGCCCACCCACCTGCCCCGGTGCTATCCCATCCTAAGTATCTTGCTCATTGACCCTGCCCATGTAGTCCAGCTGATTTCTGCACTTGCCTGCTCTATTCACCAGCCGCTGCACATAGGAAATCCTTGTGTTTTTGCAGCTGCACGCAATTGTTGTTACAGTATGTCCAGCCCCACTCTGCACGTGATGACCACCTGTGACCTTCCCAGCTAGCTCCTGACAAGTAAAATCAATGGGGTAAGGCAGATTCACTTAATAACCACTTAACTGAAGTGATTCGATTAACAACTGTGGCTCCTGGGAGAGATGGCTTCGGATTTCCATTGCTAAGGAAGGCAGTTGCTTAGCAATGGAAATTCCAGCTTAAGTTTTGGTTCTAAGTCAGAGTCGGCCTGCAGAGCAAAAGGCTGTAGTTCCTAGACTTTTTCTGCCAGTATCCCCGAGACCAAACACCTTAACTCTGCCTGCTGCTTTGGAATATGACTTAGTAATGGCTGTTGCTATGATCCATCTTCCAGGGAAATTCTTTTGGTGTTGTTCTCCAATACGTTACAGAGCTAGAATTGGTGTACTTGACAGATAAAAGAATAAAAAGACATTAAATTATGTTTTTCCCAGGAAGGATGGGTTTGGGTAAGTATTGATAAGTTACCTGTGCATACTTCAAATAAGTTTGTGTGTCTAGTCCAACTAACAAGAATTATTTAAAAAAAATCCCAGTCTCAGATCCAGGTCCTGCACTCTCCTTCTCAAATAATAATTTACACTGATTGATTATGTGCCGTCAAGTTGTTTTCAATTCCTAGCAACCACAAAAATAGATGTTCTCTTTGATAATCTGTCCCTAACTTCTTCTTTCAAGTCTCCAATGGTGCAGTCATTCCACTTTGCTGATGTTGTCCTCTTCTTCTCTTTCTTTTCACCTTTCCCCATTTTAGAGCTTTTACAGGGAGCTGGGTCTTTGCCTAATGTAACTTATATGAGGGCTAAGGCAAATCCCTACCTGAGGCTCTAGATAACAAATACAGCAGTTGAGTTAAACAGGTGAATGGTCTTATTCAATATAATGGCACTTGATATGATTGGGAGTTGGTGAATCCATTCATTTATCCTCTTCTGTAGTCTCTTTTCCTTAATAAACAGAACTGGAAAATTATTAATTACTGTTGCTATTCACATTTAGGTTTGCATCAGGATTTCAAAAGCCTCTCTTCCAGCAGAGCAAAGATTTTGAACCTGTTCTGAAAAACTGTCCTTCAGCAAAACTGTTTTTAATAAAAGATCCAGTCATTTTTTAAATGGTTGAATACTCCCTAATTGCAAAATAGACTGCAAATAATTATCTGAATGCCAATCTCAGAGTTCTTTTCTGTAATTTTTCTTTTTTTTTAGAAAAAAAAGTATCACGCATATTGATGGATAAACATTAGTAATTATCAAAGAATCCTAAGATGGATACATAATTATTCAGACCATAATAGTTGTACAATTAATCAAAATGGTTTAAATCTGTAAAATAATGGAATTTGAGTAGTAGAGCAGGGAACTATAATAATTTTTAGTCTTCAGTGACTGAATAAGAAAGCAAGTGGATAAACATTTTGTATTCAAATGGGAACTGCTTAATATTTCAGTCCCTTGGAACATTTAAGTCTGTCTTTTGATATGGTTTCTTCCTTCAGTCATAATTCTCTTCCATTTGCCCACTATTCCGGCTCTTCATTTTTGATGTTGCTACTTCCAATTTTCTTTCAGCAACCCTGAATTATAATTTCGCATTTCATATGCAGAAAAAACATCTGGCCTCTTTTTCCCTTCTGTATAGGTAGTCCTCGACTTATAACAGTTCATTTAGTGACTATTTGAGCTTACAGTGGCACTGAATCACTTAACAGCTTTGTTACTAACTTAACAACTGCAGCGATTCACTTAACAACTGTGGCAAGAAAGATCAGAAAATGAGGCAAAATTCACTTAAAAACAGTCTCACTTAGCAACAGAACTTTGGGCTCTGTTGCATGTCTACCTGTACCTTCATCAGATGAATATTGCCGGTTTGCATTGCCAGGCCAACAAAGACACAAATTGTAAGATTTTCAGTCTTTAGCACCTGAGCTGATTCATCTGTTTGCTTAAGGTTCTGACATTTTTGTGGTTTTTCTTTTCTTGTGACATTGGCACAATTAACCCAGCCACTGTAGTAGTGGTTCATACTATGCTCTCTTTCCCTTTCATTAGGTTTAAAAATATTTGTAGGATTTTTTTTAAACGCCTGGCCTGTACAAAGAGAAGACAGGTGGCAGGGTTAATAAAAATCCTTGCAAACAATCCATAATATCTTCTAATTACATCTGAAGGATAATTGTTGGTTAAAATAATCCATTTTATGGAACATCATGAAAAAAAAAGCAACCCATCAGGCCTAATTCCTTATTGTTATCTCCTGGCTCTGTTCTTTCTATCAGCACACTTCAGGCAGATGTTCCCTTAGAAATATCTCACATTTTATATGCAAAGATTATTGCCAGAGAATTGAAAAGGAGAGTTGCAAAATTAGCCCCTTTTGTAATCAAAGGGAGTGGCATGGGCAAAAAATAATTATAGTTATTTTTAATACTGCGTTTAAAGCCAGAATCAAATAAGGATATTCATCATCCAGTTCTATTCTGCCTGTGTTAATAGACCATAGATATTGCTTTTGTCACATCCCATCCTCTTAAAAGCCAATGCTTTTCAACTGAGCAGATTCTTGCATTAAGTTATCAGTCACTCAAAATTTAATAATCACAATAAGTGGTATTGTATGTCTATGGGGCCGTGATGGCTTAGAGGTTAAAGACACTGAATTTGTCAGTTGGAAAAGTTAGTTTGAGACCCTAGCGCTGTTTAACGGGGTGAGCTCCTGTTCCTTACCCCAGAACGTTCCCACCTAGCCAGTTCCAAACCATGCAAATGTGAGTAGAATAATTGATATTACTTCAGTGGGAAGGTAAAAGTGTCCCATGTGCCATGCTGGCCACATGACCATGAAAAATGTCTTGGAACAACACTGGGTCCCTCAACCAAGAAATGGATATGAATATCACCATGTAGAGTTGGATACCACTGGACAGGGAAACTTTTTTTTTTAAACAAGTTTTATTGATTTTACAAACAAACAAGACAAAACATCATTAAACATTAAAAACATAAAACCTCTTTCCATTGTAGATCCTTACAAGGCAGGTAACATATTGCTTTATATCACATACTTATAATTTATCCCATTTCCATATAAACACGTAAATTCCCTTTACCAAATTCCACATTGTTTCTCTTTAATCATTATTCAATCATATTTCCTTTCTGCTATCTGCTATCCAGTCATCAACTTTATATTTCCCTCTGGCTTGTTTATAATTATTCTCATCTAGTCTTCTTCCGAGATTTTATTATTTAATTCTTAATTAAACACACACACATAAAACACAGACATAAAAAACATAAAGCTTTCTTCTAGAAAGTAACTTGGCCCCAGATTACCTCTTTTTATATGGACTCAGTTGTATTCACACTTTTCTTATATACCATTACCCATCTTATTTACCATTCTATATCTATTATATAACTCCTCTCCACTTTTGCCTCATCTTAATTCTATTTTATATATTTAATCTTGCTTTTTTTTTAAAAAAAATATTTTTATATCTTTTGTCCATTTCTCCATTTACATCTGTCTCATTTCCAATTTAAGAAAGAATAGTTTCCCCTGGAATCACTAATCGGAGTATGATGCCTTTCTATCATTCCCCTAAGTTAAGATTTAAAATAACACCTAAATCCCAATCAGATTCTGCTTAGTACATTCTACTATTTCAAAAACCAATACTACAATAATAAATCCAAAACAATCAACACATTAATCCATTAAACTCTATATTCAAACTAATATTTTAAACATTCCCTTTAGTATTTTATTAAAACTTATTATCATTCATTATTAAACCTTTTAAAGTTATACCTTGATATTTTAGCCTTTTATTAGATCTTAAAAGTTCTGGTTATCTACTTATAATACAAATACCACTATTACAATACTCATGTGTACTTTGCAGAATCCCCCCCTTTTTTTAAAAAAAAAAACCCATATATTACCCATTATCCCTAAAAATTTTTTCCTTATCTCCATCTTGTCTTATATCTTTATAACTTTTTTTCCCCCTTTTCCCTTTCCTTCTTAGCCCACCTAAACTTTTTACCCCCTCCTCTCAAAACCTCTGCCTTCTTAATTTCCCCTTTCTGCATTCCTCTTTCCTTTTGCTTTCTAGCATTCTGTTGTTTTTGCATCTTCTTTTTCTCTTTTTCTCTTTCATAAATATTTTTTTATTTCTTCCTTTTCACTCCTCTCTTTCTCCTTTCTTTCTTAGTCACACCGTTTAGTTCATTAAAAATGGCTTCTTCTTCCTCGATTTCTTCCAGCTGTTGTTTAATTTGCTGACACATAGCAAGCGCCATATCTAGGAAACAAAGGGCTTCTCCCATAACATCTTTGCCTTCTTTCTTTGTTTTTAGATATTGTTTTTGTTGTAGTTGAGCAATGAGAGGCTGAACCAGGGCATGGATGCAACAATACTTTATTAGAATAATAAAGGACTGAACGTGCTTGCCAAGCCTGGAACTGGCTCGCAGCGATCAGCAACTGGTTGAACCCGCAGCCTGCTTTTATAGCCGGCTGCTGGGGAAACCAGCCAATGAGGGACAGCAAACGCCCCGCAGCGTGAGCGGACCTGGGTGGGAACTCTTGCAAGTTCCAGGGACATAACACCCCTTCCCCCAGATGCGGACACGCATAGTCATTTAAATAAGTGGGTGGTCTGTGCTGGCGCCCTGAACGGCGCAATTCAGGTGGGTTGTCAAGTAACTCAGAGTCTGTAGTGGAAGGTTGGACCGGTGGGGAATCGCGAACTTGCTCATCGGTCTGCGTTGGTTCGGGAGTCGTAGAGCTGGTCGATGGAGATGCATCTTCATCTGCTGATTCGGGTTGGTCGGTCATCAGACGGTCACGGTCCATGTCCAGACTCCCCGGCTCGGCTGGAGGTGGTGACGGGTCACCGGTGCTGGTGTTGATGTATGGTTGATGCATCGGCCTTGGACTGATCTGCGCCCAAGCGTCAACGTTGGCGTAGGTACCGTGGCGCCTCCGTAGCTGGTCCAGGTGCCTTTTCCAGATGCGGCCATCCTCCAGTCTGACTCGGCACGACCTGGGGCCAGTGATGGCCACGACCTCTCCTGGGATCCACAAGGGGTCTCCAGCGTAGTTCCTCATGCGAACACAGGTTCCTGTAAGACAAAATGTCTAACCCCGACGTTGAAGCGAGGGGAGAGTCAGGAGCAGTAATTAGGGTGAAGCCTGTCCAGCACTGTTCGCAGGCGTCTACCCATCAGGAGTTCAGCCGGTGATTTATTGGTGACTGTGCACGGGGGTTGAGTGCTGGCTCAGCAAGAAATGGGAGAGTCTGTGGTGCCAGTCTTCCTTGCTGAACCTTGCTAATGCTTCTTTAGTGGTCCTAATGGCTCTCTCTGCCAAACCGTTGCTGGCAGGATGAAAGGGAGCCGTGAAGATGTGGCGGATGCCCAGGTTAGCGGCGAAACGACTGAACTCGGCTGAGGCAAACTGGGGGCCATTGTCGGAAACAATAGAGTCTGGTAACCCGTAAGTATTACGAACAGGCGGGTCAACACCTTAGTAACTGCTTGTGTGGTGGTCGTGGATAGTTGGGCCACATCAATCCACTTTGAGTAAGAATCCACGACCACCAAGAACATTTTGCCGTGAATCGGGCCTGCCAAGTCAATGTGAATCCTGGACCAAGGTGCGCTGGTGCTTTCCCACTTTGTGGGGGAGGTGATTGGAGGGGATGGTCGGGATTCTTGGCAGGGATGGCAAGAGCTTACCCATCTGATGATGTCATCATCGAGGCCTGGCCACCAGACGTAGCTGCGTGCCAACGCCTTCATCCTGACGATGCCAGGGTGGCCTCGTGTAATGCCTCCAAGACTCGGGTGCGAAGTGAGGTCGGGATGACCACTCGGGTGCCCCACAGCAAACAGCCCTGCAAGCTCGATAACTCCTGTTGACGGGTCTTAAAAGGCGTGAATTTGGTTTCAATGTTATTTCCCGGCCACCCCCTCCCCACCCAGTCCAGTACCTGGGCGATCGTTTTGTCTGCCTTGGATTTGGAGGCGATGTCAAGGGCAGTGATGGGAAGGTCAAGCTGGGTGACCTCGAAGATAGCGTGGACCGGGGCAGGGTCTTCAGCTGGAGCAGGCAGGGGCAGCGGCTGAGGGCGTCTGCGTGGGATAATGTTTTTCCTGGACGGTGTATGAGTTTATACGAGTACGCTGCTAGGAAAAGGGTCCACCTCGTCATCCTGGGAGACAGCACTTGGGGAGTCTGTTTGTCTCCTGCTAGGAGACCCAGGAGAGCTTGTGATCCGTGACTAGCTCGAAAAAGTGGCCAAAAAGAAATTCATGAAATTTCTTCACTGCTGCGACAGCTGCTAAAGCTTCCTTATCGATTTGACTGTAATTGCGCTCTGTTGCAGAGAGCGTCCTGGAAAAAGAAGGCGATGGGGGCCTCGGAGCCATTGGGAGCCTGTGGCTTAACACTGCCCCAATTCCAAAAGGGATCGTCAGCTGCCAGTACTAATGGAAGGTTAGGGTCAAATTGAATAAGGACTGCATCTGAAGTGAGTAGTGACTTGACTGCGCGAAAGCGGTGTCTTCCTTGTGTCCCCAGTGCCAAGATGATTTTTTATCCAAAAGTCTGTGCAGGGGTTCCGCCACTGCTGCTTTGTGGGGCAGGAATGATGCGTAAAATTCAATAATCCCAAAAAGGCCTGCAGTTCTGCTTTGGAGGTTGGTGTGGGTGCCTCGTGAATTGCCTTAACCTTGGACTCCAGGGGTGAATGCCTGAGGCGTCAATTTTATAACCCAGAAAGTCCACCTGTCTAGTGGCAATGGCACATTTTTCCCTTTAACTTGAGGCCATGCTGTCTGAACCTCTCTAGCACTGCTCGAACTCTCTGGAAGAGTTGGGGTCTGTCCCTGGCCGAGACCAAAATGTTGTCAAGTAGGGTACTACACCAGGGAGGCCCTGCAATATCCGCTCCATGAGGGATTGGAAAATGCCTGGAGCAACACTTACGCCAAATTGGAGACGCTTGCACCGGAAAGCACCCTGTGGGTGACAATGGTTTGAAGTTCGGCTGTTTGATTGTCAACAGGGAATTGTTGATACGCTTGTGACATGTCCAATTTGGCAAAAATGTTGCCAGGTTCAAAAGTGTGCAATAAATGTTGAATGATGGGTACTGGGTAAGCGCTAACTTGTAAAAACGGTTAATTGTGGTTTTGTAGTCTGAACAAATTCTCAGGCTACCGTCTTTTTTGAGGGGTGTGACAATGGGCGTCTCCCATTTGGCGAAATCTGTTGGCTCAATGACCCCTTGTTTTAATAATTTATCCAGTTCCGCATCCAATTTAGGCCGAATAGCGAATGGAACTCTACGAGGTTTCAACCGGATTGGGACTGCTTGGGGTCGACTGAGAATGAGATAGGGTACCGTTATAACACCCCAGCTCATTGCTGAATACGTCTGAGTAGTCAGCGAATAAGGAGTCAGTGTCAGAGGTTGAGACAGCATGGACTCCTGTTAACCCTAGACCGAGGTGGGGGAACCAATCAAGCCCCAAGAGTGTAGGGAGGTTGCCGTTAACTACCACTAGAGGTAGGTGGCCTTTGAAAGTTTTAAAATTAACAAGAAACTTGCCTCTGCCGATTACAGGAATGTCCTTCCCCTGGTAGTCCTTCAGGCTAAGCTGGCACTTCTGGAGCCGGTTTCTGGATAGACTGGGCTGTAGTTTCTTGAGGGTGCTCCAAGAGATAATTGAGAGCGCTGACCCTGTGTCAACCTCCATGCGACAAGGTTTACCTTCTAATAAAACGGAGAGTGAGATTTTACTAATGGCATGGCAAGCGTGCTTTAGCATGGTGGCGAGTGCGACAGTTCAATACTTGCCTTTGGGGTCCAGAATGTGAAAAGGAAGGGACCCTTTGTGCCGAGTTGTGAGCGGCTTGACAGACTCTGGCGATAGGCACAGGGTGATGTGCTTGGGTGGACTGATGCTTTCTTGCTTGGCTCCTACCTGCGGGTGTCTGGTGTGGCGAGGCGGTGGATGTCGGCCGCATCACTGGGGTCCTCCTCGATGACCACCTCTTCAGAGTGGACGGAAACTGCAATTTGTTTGGAAACAGGACCTTGGATCTCGGTGGCTGAGTGTGCTGCCAGCTCCGCTGCCAGGGCTTCCTCGACGGCTTGAGCGAGGTTGAGGTCCTTCCTAGCGAGTAGGCGCCTTTGGAGGTGAAGATCCTTGACCCCGCAGACTAGCTGATCGAGGAGCATGTCATCCAGGTAGCTCCCAAACCCACAATGGAGTGCTGCAGTCCTGAGGGCAGCCATGTACTGGTTGATAGTCTCTTTGTCTGTTTGCTTCCTCATTCGGAAGGTGAACCGCCTGGCAATCTGTGAGGGTCTAGGAGAATAGTGGTTAGTAAGGATTTCTAACAGTTCTGTCCAGGGACGTTTTTAACTCACGTGGAGCCACGAGTGCTGTGGCAGTATCAAAGACGATGGCTCCGCAGTAGCTCAGGAAATATGATTTTTTCGGTGCTCCCTGCATCAGCCAGCCCAATGGCGTCGATGTAGTGGTTAAAACGATTCTTGTATGACTCCCATTTCTCCTCATCCGGCTTGAATGATGGGAAGGCTGGGTTGGAGTTCATGTTGAGAATCTAGTGGCTAACTGCTATGGAATCTCTGGGACAACAATGGAGGAAAGAAAAAACTCTTGTGCCTAGGCAGGCAAGTGATTACAGCTCTGGGAGGCTCCGCACCTCCCGTTCTCTCTCTGGGTTTACACGCGGTAAGCGGCAACGGCTGTTTGGCAGCGCTTTGAATTTGGTGCCTGCGTAGGCGTCAGTGATTTCAAAAGAAACACAGCACCGCGCTGTGTTCTGTAAGAAATTCAAACGACAGCCGTTTGAATTTCGCGTCCTTTGTTTTGAGCGGCTGCGACTCGCAGCGCTACACTTTCCCTGTAGCTTGCTACCAAAAGCGGCTACAGACGCTTCTCACTTTCGCTTGTCTGCCGACCGAGCTCTCTGACTGCGCGGCTGCGGATCAGCGGGTTAGTGATTCAGCTGTTGCGGTTTGCCTCTGTAGCCATCCCATCCTCGTCGCCAGTGTTGTAGTTGAGCAATGAGAGGCTGAACCAGGGCATGGATGCAACAATACTTTATTAGAATAATAAAGGACTGAACGTGCTTGCCAAGCCTGGAACTGGCTCAGCGATCAGCAACTGGTTGAACCCCGCAAACCTGCTTTTATAGCCGGCTGCTGGGGGAAACCAGCCAATGAGGGACAGCAAATGCCCCCGCAGCGTGAGCGGACCTGGGTGGGAACTCTTGCAAGTTCCAGGGACATAACAGTTTTTTAGTTCATCAAGAGATAGAGCCATTTTAAAATTTCTTCTTCTCTTTCTGTATCCTCTTCTTAAACCAATCAGTTATTTCAAGGCTTAAAACAGTTCCCAAAATCCCAAAGTCCCACAGTCACCAAACAGTCCAGGCAGAGTAGAAGCTTCTTCTTTTACAGTTTCTCTTCTAGGGGTGAAGTCAAATTAGGGAAAGAAAATTCTCTTTATCTTCAAGGCATCTCCTCCAGCAAAGTCTTAGAGTAAAAATTTGATTTCCCAAGCCTCTCCCTTCCCACTTATAACAAAGGAGTTTAGGTTTTACCTTCTACCAAAAGGCTGGTTTCCTTGTCCGTTTGTTAATTCCATAGGGAGGAGAGTAACTTCCCTTTTCGTCACTTTTCTTCGCAGCTGAAAACATCAATCGGGAACAATAACTTCCAAGTCATTACTTTCCCAGGTGTTAAATATATCCTTAAGGTCCCAGTTCGACCAAGAAAAAACTTTCTTTAAAAAAAAAAAGAAAACTCCTTCTCCCTCCTGCGCATTCTTTATCCAATTTCCGGCTTCTTTATGGTGGCCATAAAAAGACCACCGCTAGAACCGTCTTGAGATAAGGGGGTTATTGCCAGCTGGGGTGGGGTTGCGATGCTCCTCACCCCCGTCCGGATCCCCCCTTTCTTCAGCTGCCCCAACAGGGCAGCCTTAGCCTCCAAATCCGTCAGGATCGGAGGCACCAAGGCAGCTGGCACAGCAGGAATCGCAGAGAAGGCGAATCCCTGCTGTCAGCAAAGCCGAAAAAAGGACAGGGAAACTTTTACATTACTGTATGTGTTCCTTATATAAGGCAGTTTCTCCTGTGGGAATGACACAATGATAATTAATAACAGGCAGTAAAGTTCAAATGTTCCTACCAAGACTATTTCTCTTCAAACAGAATGTTTTAGTTGCAAACAGATTACTGTATCTATGAATTGTCATTCTTTCAAAATAAAGTCCTCAGATTAGGTGATAAAAGCCCTTGCTACATGCAACTAAATTGTTTGAAGTCTTTCAGGCCATACTGTATATAATAAACATGTTGAATGCATGCAATCCTGCTTCAGCATGCAGCCAGATAATGAAAATGAGAAAAATCCAAAATTAGATTGGATCAGATCACCAGGTCCTTTTGCAGAAGCGTAAGGATGTAATATGAGTTGAATATTCAAGAAATGAAAACAGACATACAATTTTATAAGTAACAAAATGCTAATTTATCTTCTATTATTGAGTCCTTGGTGCTCTCTGAATTTTGATGTTTTCTTGCAGTGTGCTGATAATATTATTAAGTAATTAAATGTCTGCAAGCTAACAATCAAGCTCAGTAAGCACCAAGGATTCCATACTTCACCCCGAATTATATGTATTCTCTTTTGATGATATTCCTTATTGCTGGATTTCATCTCTTTATAGTACTTCATATAGTTATTTTTAGCAATGTAACAGCAGAACTGTGGAGGATATAAAGCTGAATTTTTACTCTATTTTTTCTTCTAATCTGTTCCTGTTTATTTCTCAGTTAGTAAAGGGTACCATAAATACTTTTGAGACATCCTAAATATTAGATTCAACTATAAGAGAATATATAAATACCAGATTATTAAAAAGCAACTTTGCTTTCAATATAATTCATGTCTTTGAACAAAGACTATATAACTAAAGATGTATTCACATACAGTTTACTCAACCTCCCAGGAATAATTGTATCTAAAGAAGGGGTGTCAAACTCAAGGGCCGAGGGCCAGATCCAGCCTGTGGGGTGCTTAGATTGGGCCTGTGGGGCCGGCCTGGAAACAGCAAAGGACCGGCCTATAGTGCCTCTGCCAATGAAAACAGAGCTCGTTTTGGCTGGCAGGGGGCTGCAGGAGGCCATTGTGGCTGAACATGGGGTTCAGGGGGACCACGCGTGGCCCCCAGGCTCTGTTTTCACTGGGGGAGGACCATCAAAATAAACCAAAAACGAAACAAAAGGAGAAATGTTTCCCCTTTTGCATTTGAGCATGCAAGAAGGGTCAGGAAAGGAGAAACGGAAAGAGGAAAGACAAAGAAAAAGAAGGGAAGGTGGGAAGAGAGCAAGGAAGGAGAAATAAGGAAAGAGGGGAAGGAAGAAGAAAGGAGAAGGAAGAGGGGAGGAAAAAGAAGAGCAGAAAGGAAGGAGATTATTATAATGAGAGCAAGGGTCTCAGGGAAGTCCTGCCTTAGCACTTGGCCACCACAGTTGCCCCCAACACAAGTCATGCTAACCATGGCCACGCCCACCCCTGGCCATGCCTGCCATGTCCATGCCTGCCCCCTGGCCCTGCAAGGTCAAACACAACCCTGATGCGGCCGTCAATAAAATTGAGTTTGACAACCCTGACTTAAAGCATCTAAAGCTCTTTGTGTTCCATATGATGTAATCGTGTTTCTATTCCATTGCATTTATACTGCTGAGAAACACTTCTACAATTGTGTTTCATGTTGCTGAGTTTGTCAATCAATATGCAATTTACAATTCAGGGAAGTGTTCATCAGTATTTTGATTAATGAATTTCCCTGTGATAAGAGCACATGTACATTTAGTGGGATATACTCATTGCCTAATATATTCTTTTTTACTTTATCCTATATCAGGAGTGCCAAACTCACATTGTCATGGCGGCGTCACGTGGTGTATCAGGGCTTTTTCTCCCCGTTTGCTAAACTGGGTGTGGGTGTGGCCAGCATATGACACATTTGGCGCACAGGGTGAGAGTTTGACAGCCCTGTCCTACATTATTAATACACCTGAACTCTAATGCAAAAAAAGAAGAGGTTTTAATTTTGATACTTTTCAACCGAGCTGCAGAATTTAACCATCTGCATGTCAGCTTAATAGCCCTATTATTACTTATATATGTCCATGAATAATTCATATTGTCCTTTTAACACTTATTCCTTTATATTGCTTGAAAGCGTGTGCTGGATTTATAATAATGATTAGTGAACTCTCTGAACAACTGCAAATCAAATATAATTTAGGGCACCTGGAATAGTAATTTCATATATCACAAATGTACTTTGTATATTTTCTCATGTTAAATTTATATGGTCAATCAAAGCTGCAGCCAAGTTAAATATAAATTAAACAACCTGAAATATAGTTATAGAAAGGTTCATATTCTTCAGCTCTCAAAGGTCCTAACAGCTGCAAAGACACCTAATTTCTTCTAGTCTGAGTTGATTAGAGGTTTTTTTGTTAAATATGATTGACCTTTCAGTAAAAGTTTACTCTTCCTTTCTTTATTCTGAAATAAATTGAAATAAATTCTTGCTGCCCTCGGGGGACTAATTGCAACCAAGAATGTTAAGAATTTGTAGGAAGCTATGAATTTTAAAAGGTATAACTAACTTTAGTTGTATATATGTAGCTGAGAGTGAAATTTCACTTTCATAATTTGGTTTTCAAGCATGTATCTGTCATAAATCAAAAGAATGCCACCTTTCATCTGTTTCCCCCCCTAAACATTTAAAACTACAATAGCTGTTCATGTATTTAACAGAGGCTGAAGTCAGGGATACCAATAAATCATACTGTTTATCTTTTCTACTATCAAACAAACAATATTAGAGTTTTTGCAGCTTGCTTTAGTGAAAGCTCCAAAATGCACTTCAGTGAGTTTGCAAGAACTAGAATACATATAGGCTGCCCTAGTAATGAAATAATAATATGAGATCATGGGCCTGCTTCATGAACCAGGAACAATAAAAGCTCTATACACCAATTGCCCCCAACCATTTGGGCATAAGGGACCAGTCCCATGGAGAAAGATTTTTCCACAAACCAGAGGGAGTGTGGTTTTGTATGCTGTCTGCATTCTGTGGGTGGGGCTTTGCTTGTTTGCATGGTTGCTAACATGTCATGGCCAGTACCGGTCCATGGACCAGAGTTTGTGGACTCCTGCAATACACCACATTTATCCTGAGGGCTGATCAAACATTTCCACAGAACAGCAAGTTATTCATATTTAAATTTCCAATGTAATATATATAGACCCTTGAATACATAAGTTATTTCTATATCAATTTTCCTAGGAAAGGAGGACTAGGGCTGTAGTATGACTTACTATGATCGCCCCATTAAACTTAATGATGTTTTCTACCAAGGAAACGAATATTGTATTGAGCTACATAACTCAAACAGCAAACCTATGTACATTTTACCTGATTGCAGATGTGCAGGCACACTGCTAAGTAAGTTTGTATGAGAACATTATTTAACCATATGCTTAAATGTAGATGCTCCTAATTCTCTTTTGGAGGATGGTGACAATGTTTGAGCATTTTGACAATTCTTCCATGTGCAGTCTTTGGACCCAAATGTATGGTAAGCTTATTTAAAGTACCAGTATTATTAATTGTTTCATTTATATGTTCATTTAAAAGGGATTAAAGAGGTCCTGGAAGAATAGGTTAGCCTTGAAAGTGAACTATACCTCAGTGAATGAATCTTTTTATTTATTATCTAATAGGCCTGAAAATTATTGAAAGAGCTGCTGGAGATATTCCAAGGATTCCAAATTCCTTCTTAATATACACTTGTGTGACTTTGACTAACCAAATTCAGCAAAATTCAATTAAAACTCAACAATATATTTCAAATAATTATCCAATGCATCATCCTGAAGACACATTTTCTATTAAAAATCCTATTTGAATAAAGGAGCAAACACTGGTTTGTTGTTTACTATCACTGTTTATTGTTGACAGAATTGTGCAATAGGTCATAATCATAATCCCTCCCCAAATGATGTTGCCTTGTGAAAATCTAGATAGCAGATATTACATGTGAACATTTTTCCTCCTGTTCGTTTGATTGTTGCAAAGGAAGTATTTTCTTAGTGGATCAAGCAGTTAAAAAAGGTGGCAAGAAGTTGGTACCTTCAGACTTTCAAGATTCTATTAATGTGGACTTACAATAAAGTAGAATTACTTTATCTAGTAGCGTTTCCTGTCTAATTTACCCTGGAGGGCTCATACAGATGTACATTTTTATAAATGCATGCATCATATTTTCATTTTGGAGTAAGCCAAATTACACAAAAATAGAAAAAAGTTAGAAATAATAAGCAAAAGAAATTAAAAGAGACATAGCTAAAACTAGTTTACATCAATACATTCACTATACATTCACAATATTTCTTGTTAATTTTCTGTGCTTGCAAAATATCCTTGTTTTACTATGTCAAAATACTGATTAAAAAAAGTGTGTGTGTGTGTCAAAAAAAGCCAAGATGCACAACACATAAAACAATAACCATAGGATTTTGATTGTCCTGTTATGGCCATTATGCTGACTTTTTATTCAACCCTGACACTCTAATTCAAAGTGTCTTGCCACATTCAACCTTGGCTTTATCAGCCCAACTATTTTTGCTTCTTTAAGAAATATTCATTCCTTTCAAGAGAGAAGATATTTTAGGAGTTGTGGTGGTGCAGTGCTTTGAATATGGTTATTGCAGGCTAACTCTGCCCATTGCCAGGAGTTTGATCCTGACCAACTCCAGGTTAACTCAGTCTTCCATTCTTCCGAAGTTGGTAAAATGAGAACCTAGATTGTTGGGAACAATATACTGACTCTATAAACTGCTTAGATATTGCTGTAAAGCACTATGATGTGGTTTATGCATCTAAAGTGCTATTGCTATTTCTATTATCATGTTTGTTTCTTGCAAGATCCAAGCAGGGTTGGTCACCTGGACCAGAGGTTTAGTCTTGTGAGTCTTTAGATTCATGCTGGAGCCAATCCTCAGGGAACTTCTCTCTACTAGAATGTATGCTTTGAGCTTTTCTATGCATCATATTTATGTGATGCCTTCCTATTTGTTGATTGGTATGTCAATGGCTAGTGATTGGCTGTTGTTTCCTTGTGTTGCCAAGTTCTTGGCTCCTGAGTATTCAATAAGCTGGTGGTAAGTCAACACTCCTGTTGACTGCCAGGGGGCCTGTTTCCCAGGCTTCAATCATTTCCCTGGCTATCTTTGTACCTGCACCACTTAGTTATGTCAGTAATTGGGACTAGAATTTTCGTCACTTACCATCATTAGGTGAAATATCACCTCATCACATGGCTTAGCAACAGCAATCTCTAGACTCTTCATTGCTTTTCTTAAATGAGCCCCACTGGTTATTGCATAAGGGTCCATCCTGATCCAAGCAGTTCCTGGTTTTGTCTCTCCCAGAGCCTTGGTATATCTCATCTTGAACTCTCCATCCCACTCCACCCCACCCCCATCGCTTCCCTTTTAGCCATCCTGCACAATGACACTCCTCAGCATGACAGCATTGGCACCAGCTATTGTGGGCCAGAACTCAGACCATGACTGCAAAAAAGGTGTTCCCCCGAACCTGTGGAGCGTCAATCTCAGAAGACACTAAGCCAGGAATCATCTGAGGCTGATCAAACACAGACAATCATTAGAACAGCTAGAGCAATCAGACTTGGTGAGAAGAGAGGTGAGCAGAACAAAGAACACTGAAGCTCCTTACCTAGCAAAGGGAGAAACTATCTTAATTAGACATAGCTCAGGACTGTTAAACTCTCAACCCACAGGCTGGATGCATCATGCTCACACCTGGTTTAGCAAAGGGGGACAAGAGTGCTGATACATCATGTGATGTTGCCATGATGAGTTTGCCATGAGTTTGATACCCCTGATATAGCTGATTGCATCTTGATGTAAGCGGAAGCTCTGCCTGATCTGACCCATGTTTCTCCACTGGAAACAACCTTGTGTTCTTCTCCAATGTGTCATTCCTGTAAAACCAGCTCATGAAACTCTAACCTTGGATTGGCTCATAGATCTGACTAGGGTCTCTGGTTTTGGCCTGGATTTTGACTTCTCTTGACTTCTGTCCTGTTGAAAGTGAAATCACCCAGGCAAGCTTTCATTCCAGGAGACTGTTGATTTACATTCCTTCCCTTGTCTGTCATTATTCGCTCGGCCTTAAGTAAAGTGCTGTTCTCACGGAGTGCACCTATGTGTTTGCACGTGTAGGTGTTTGAAGCCTGAAACAGGACACTGGTGGCATTGGGGCTGAAATAGAGGCCTGGGGCCTTCAGCAATCTCTGCCAGCTGCCACCACCTCTGAGCCTCAATTTCAGCCCCAGTGCCACTGCTAATGAGTGCTGCCCGAAGCCCTTGTCACCACAGTGCCACCACAGTGCCACGTTGCTCTGACTCTATATTCTTTATAGAATATTTTCTCTTATCTTCATAGTTTCAATATGTCATTATTCCACCAAATATTTTGTATTCACGTATGGTAATTTGGGGTAAGTATTAGTCAAGCCATTTTTATAGGGTTGTTATAAATAGGGGAAAGTACCCTGCGTATGGCCCTGAACCTCTTGGAGGAATGTAATGTTTGGAATGAAAAAAACAGCTGTCAATTTCATTCCTTGCGTTCCTTATAAATCATTTTTATGGTTTTAAATTAAGAAAATGTTACCTTGTTTGTAACATTAAGAAATGCTTTAGGGTGCTGTAGAATTGCACAATAGTTCACCTTGAAACTTAAATAGCTATAATTTACAATGTAGCAATAAATCAAGAAGAATCCTGCTCATAGGATTCATATGCTTATATGATGTTTAAGTCATATCTTGAATTGAAAGAACAGAAAGAACAAAAAGCCACCAAGGATCTATATTTTACTTAAAAGCCAGAGGCATTTAAATTTTAACTTTTAATAAGGCAATATCATTATATCTGACCATCTAGAGAATAGCACCTAGTCAAAATATCTCTTCAGGTATGATGCCCAGGGAAGATTGTTCTTAAAATACCTGCTTTGAAAGAAGAAATGGAAGTTTAGGGACTTACTATTCAATATCACCATTTGTTACCATTTATTAGATTAATCCAATCCTTCTAAGAGGAGCACGCTCCTTGGTTTGACTACTTTATTGTGGATGCATTATTCAGCATTTATATAACCTAACTAATTTTTATACATGCTATCAATTTGTCTTTTCTTCCTCTGAAGCATTTGCTTATCGGCATTCTAGGCCACCTATTCATTTTTAAAAGGCTAAAAAAAGCAGTGTGTGGTTTTAAATATCAACATGGGACAGTATTTAGACAAAATTCTTGAGGCTTGAAAGCTAACTGGGTTGAAACTACTTAGAATTTGGAAGGGACGCCTTGAAGGACTATCATATGGAACAGGCAGAGGATATATGGCATTCTGGTGCAATGAGGAAGAACAGTCTTCTAGATTGCTGTATTCTGTTACACTTACAGCAGTGAAAGGGAAGCTTAGGCTAAACCAGGGATCCCCAAACTTGGCAACTTTAAGACTTGTGGACTTCAACTCCCAGAATGCTTCAGCTGGCATAGCTTGTGGAAGCATAGTTGGCTGGAGAATTCTGGGAGTTGAAGTCCACAAGTCTTTTAAAGTTGCCAAGTTTGGAGATCTCTGGGCTAAGCAATACTGCTGTGACTTCAGATGCATAGAGAGAGAGAGATCTACTTGGGTAAAAGCTTCTTTATACATGTCCAGGATGTAAGCTGGATCCTTTTCCATTCCAGTTCTCAGAATGATTGGATTTTTGATTGATTAGACTGATAGATCATTATTGTCCCATGCTAATTGAAAAATTTATAAATTGATCAAATGGATTGATTGCCCATGTTTTCAAAAGGAAGCTTTGGAAAAGATAAAATTAGTGGTTTGGCTGAACCTTTACATGTTATTCTATATGAATTATAGATAAATGAGAATAAATTAGCTGCAGAGACTTAATTATAAAGGTATGTCAGATTAAAGATATATATCCATGATAAGTTTAAAGGCATTTCAATTCGGATATCTCAATTTGACATTGAAATCTATTTCATGATTATTTTTTCCCATTTTCTGTCATTAAAAGTAAAACAATTGTGCATACCTTTATCAGAAACCAATTTGTTCGTCCATTTTTGCCTTTTTATTTGATTAACAATTATTCTTTCTGGAGTGCAACATTTGGTAAGTTATGTATAGAGTAGGCTATACACATTTTCATAGTTTTAATTTTGAAGGATTATCTCATTACAAAATTTGTAGTCTTGAAAACTTTGCATGTTCAAGCATGGTCAAATTCTGAAAAAAAAGCATTCAAAATTACTGCAGCACTGCCCTCAAATCTTCTACCCTCCTGAGGCACCCCTTCATTCACTTAACAATCTATAAAATTGCTTAATGACTACAACAGGCAATGCCAGGATTGCGGTCATTGAGCAAAACGGTCACATAATGTCATGCTTAATGACCCACTTCCCTCAATGGTCATATGTGAGACTACTTGTACACAGATTCCTGAAAGTATAACAGCATTCCAAGAGAACAAAAGAAAAGGACAAGAAGGAAGCAATCCTTTGCAAGTTTTAACCTCTCTAGTAGCATTTCATTTACTTTTGTGTAAGGCACAATTGCATACCATACAAAGGAATCATTGAAGGAGATAGAAGAATCCTACCCACTGTCTCATTATTAAATCAGTTGTGACTTTGCAGCCATTGCATGGACCATGAAAATACAAGCTTATTTTGTGATTTGAAGCTTTGATTGTGGGAGGTTTGTATCATAGGTAAATCCTACAATATATATATGTATTTATTTTATTTATTTTATTTATATTGCTGCTTATTCACCCATGGCGACTTGAGGCAGCTTACACAATGTAAAACCATATTTAAAACAAAAAATAAAAATAAAAAACAATAAAAACTAATAAAAAGAATCAAATAAATTAGTAAAGTACAATAGAACAAAATTTGGGAAAATAAAAACAAAAACAAAACAAAACAATATATATACTGAAAGTAAGAGGATGAACCTAGCTGGGATCTGATGGAGGAAATGTGCGCAGCCTGTCAATATGGGTAGTCTAAGTATATACACTGCTCAAAAAAATAAAGGGAACACAAAAATAAGACAGGATGTTGCAGGCAGCAGAACATTCTCCATGGAATCTCCAGACCCTGTCACATCTGTCACATGCTCAGTGTGAACCTGCTTTCATCTGTGAAGAGCATAGGGCGCCAGTGGCGAATTTGCCAATATTGGTGTTCTCTGGCAAATGCCAAACGTCCTGCATGGTGTTGGGCTGTAAATACAACCCCCACCTGTGGACGTCGGGCCCTCATATCACCCTCAAGGAGTCTGCTTCTGACCGTTTGAGCAGCCACATGCACTTTTGTGGCCCGGTGGAGGTCATTTTGCAGGGCTCTGGCAGTGCTCCTCCTGTCCCTCCTTGCACAAAGGCGGAGATAGTGGTCCTGATGCTAGGTTGTTGCCCTCCTATGGCCTCCTCCATGTCTCCTGATGTACAGGCCTGTCTCCTGGTAGTGCCTCCATGCTCTGGACACTACGCTGACACACACAGCAAACCTTCTTGCCTCAGCTCGCATTGATGTGCCATCCTGGATGAGCTGCACTACCTGAGCCACTTGTGTGGGTTGCAGACTCCGTCTCATGTTACCATTAGAGTGAAAGCACTGCCAGCATTCAAAAGTGACCAAACCATCAGCCAGAAAGCATAGGAACTGAGAAGTGGTCTGTGGTCACCACCTGCAGAACCACTCCTTTATTGAGGATGTCTTGCTAACTGCCTATGCTTTCCACCTGTTGTCTATTCCATTTGCACAACAGCATGTGCAATTGATTGTCAATCAGTGTTGCTACCTAAGTGGACAGTTTGATTTCACAGAAGTGTGATTGACTTGGAGTTACATTGTGTTGTTTAAGTGTTCCCTCTATTTTTTTGAGCAGTGTATACATGACAACTGCTCCTTTCACTTTTTATTGGAAAGTATGTAAATTCCTTCTGCAGATGAATGGCTAATTAAATTGTGAAAGTATGCCCCACTAGTTGAAATTAACTTGTATTTCTAAAGTAAATCCAGCATACCATTTAATTCAACTTTGAAACCATTTTTGGCTTAGGCTTCTATATATAGGCTTGTACCAGTGGTGGGATTCATATTTTTTTACTACTGGTTCTGTGGGCGTGGCTTGGTGGGTGTGGCAGGGGAAGGATACTGTAAAATCTCCAGTCAGAGGAGATTTGCCGGTTCTCCAAACTACTCAAAATTTCTGCTACCGGTCCTCTGGATCTGGTCAGAACCTGCTGAATAGCACTTCTGGCTTGTACCGTATCCAAACTGGGATTTCTCTTGATAGATATTTTTCATATTTTAACTTTTAGTGATCTGTTAAATAAGAGTAAATCTTTGTACTATGAACTGCAGTGGTACAGAGGTTAGAATGCAGTACTGCAGGCTACTTCTGCTGGCTGCTGGCTTCCTGCAATTTGGTAGTTCAAATCTCACCAGGCTCAAGGTTGACTCAGCCTTCCATCCTTCCGAGGTGGATAAAATGAGGACCCAGATTGTTGGGCGCAATAGGCTGACTCTGTAAAACTGCTTAGAGAGGGCTGTAAAGCACTGTGAAGCAGTATATAAGTCTAAGTGCTCTTGAATTGCTATCTTTCATTGCTCAGATAAAAATTGTTTTGTTGTTGTTGTTAGTCGCAAAGTCATGTCCGACCCATCACAACCCCATGGACAATATTCCTCCATGCCTTCCTGTCCTCTACCATTCCCCAGAATCCATTTATGCTCACACCAACTGCTTCAGTGACTCCATCCTCATACTTTGCTGTCCTCTTCTTCTATTGCCCTCAATCGTTCCCAGCATTAGGCTCTTCTCCAGTGAGTCCTTCCTTCTCATTAGGTGGCCAAAGTATTTGAGTTTCATCTTCAGGATCTGGCCTTCTGAAGAATAGTCAGAGTTTATCTCCTTTAGGACTGACCAGTTTGATCGCCTTGCAGTCCAAGTTCTTCTCCAGCACCATAGTTCAAAGGCCTCAATTCTTTGGCACCTCAATTGCTGTAGTTCCTCATATTATTTTAAGATTAATACTGTACTGATTATTGATAATAAAGGTTACTAAATCCAACAAGTCTAGCTTTATACTTGAGAATTTTGATGTATAAAATTTGTGGGGACTTGAATCAAAACTAGGTTTCCCAAAGGTATTTTGGGGAACAGATACTGAGGCTACAAACAGCTTGTGATGTTACTAGACAAACCTTCAATTTGGATACTTAATTTGAATGCATAGTTCCTATGTTTCTTCATTTCCAGGCAGTGTTCATAACCCAAATAAATTAATTCAAGAAACCAACATAATTACTATCAACATGATAGAAATCAATAAAAATTACAGCTCATGCCAATGTAAACAAAGGGCAATAAAATTGTAAGTTGCAAAGGAGACGGGAATAATATTTAAAATATTACAGAGGAGACAGTGAACCAATTTTCAATCTAAAGAAACTCTCATGCAGATACTAGAAAATTTATGTTCATTATTCTTTGCTTTTTGCATGAGATTAAAAACATGGAAAGTGGATCAAATGTCAAGTCATATTAGAATCAACATTCCTTATACTTAATGAATTTCCTTTTTGAATTAGTCACACAGATGGTAAAAAGAGCTTCTCAGCTAATGCTTCAAATTTTTCTGAGTCAACTCAGAATGTTTCTTGTTTCCTTGCTTTGAAAATTGCACATTTTCATTGATGGAGTACTCATTCTCATTTGGATTTCTAAAATTTTACATATTACTACTGAATGTCTGTCGAGATTGTCAGTCATCCAGGTCATGGTTGCCCCAAAGATGCTTTTTCAGGAGGCAACTGGACTTTCTTATTTTTTCTTTTGAAGACATTTTGCTTTTCATTCAATAAGCTTTTTCATCTCTGGCAGGATAGTGGAGAATGGAAGGATTTATATTCCTCGCAGACCGCTGGTAATCTGCATCCTTTTACAGGGTTGTTGAAGCACTTGGGGGTCTTATGCAGATTACCAGCGGTCTGCAAGGAATATAAATCCTTCCATTCCCCACTATCCTTCAGTCAGAGCTAAAGGAAACTTCTTGGATGAGAAGCAAAACATCTTCAAAAGAAAAAACAAGAAAGTCCAGTTGTCTCCTGAAAAAGCACCTTTAGGACATTGCTGCTGAATGTTATCAGAGCTACATGTGAGGAAATATCACCAACATTTAGAGTTTGTTTCATTTATTTCCTCAACAATATCATTTAATGTGCAATTTTATTATGAAAAAGTAGTATTATCATATCTTCAACCAACTGCTGTGTAGGAATGTTGGCCAATTTCTCCTTGCCTAAACTTAGTAACTTTTGAGGGCTTTTTTTTTAACACGAAGTGCTCCTTTCAGACCCTTCCATGACAATTATTTTGACTTGGCCATTCCGAAACACAGAATTTGTTTTTATCCATCAATTCTCTTGTATGTTTGCTTATATGATTGGGGTCACTGTCTTGCAGTATGAGCTGCTTGCATTTTGGCATTTCAGCTTCAGTTTGCAGATAAATAAGCTGATATTCTTCTGCTAAACAGTAGAATTCATGCCTCTTTCAATGAAAGCAGTTCTCTAGGTTTTGATGCACCAAGTGTGGAAAATTATCTAGACGCTTTTGGCATCAATGTTCTTCTCAGTGAGTAATGGCTTCTCTTTTGTTCCTCCCTATTAGTTTTATTTTTATCCAGTACTTTTCTGTTGATGGAAATTTGAGCTCTGACTTCAGCGAAAGCAAGGCAGGTTTGAAGATCCCTGGATGTTGTTCTAATGTTTCGCACAAGTTTTTGGATGATTTGATGTACTTTTGAAGTAAGGTCTAATTTTATTTAGAAAAATAAAAGAAACCTGCTGTCATGCTCTTGGAGTTGTTTTGGCAAGATGTCATTCCAGGAAAGATTTATTGCCCCAATCTCTCCCATTTCAACATTATGTCTCTGATTGTAGATTGGTGTAATCCCAGACCTTTAGAAATGGGTTTGTAACTTTCCAGATTGAATTATATTTTTTTTTTCAGAAGTCTTCAAAAAATTATTTTTAGCTGGCTTTGATGTGCTTCTAAAATCCATGTCATGAGCATTGCAGTTGAATGGAGCTAAGTTAATGAGATTTTTATAAGTCAGGGCTGGCTGATTGTTTAAGGGAATACTCATACAACCAGTCCAGTTATCCCTTCAGTTGCAATGTTTAAATATGTGCATGTATGCAAATGAGTCTCAACACTGACACATTACATATTGGATGATTTTGTTCATGAAGTAAATGGAACAGCCCTCCAATTTTTGTGTTATTTGTTCATGAAATCTCTCTTTATATATCAGAAGGATACACATGAAGTTCTGGTAATATTCAGTGACAAGAGTATGAATTTTTGATTCAGGAAATACAAAAAACAGCAAATGCTTTTTCATAGAGTTGTCCATAATAGCATTTTGTATTCTTTCCAAATTAGCAGGCAGAAATGTCCCAAGGTCAGACAGGGATGTTTCATACATTATACAAATTGATATTAGTAGTGTCACTTAATAGAGATTTGCCTCAGGGAACAGTGAACTCTGAACTGAAGTTACTTACAAGTGTTTTTGGATTTTTCTGCTACTATTGTTTATTTTCTTCCACAATCAAAACTTTTTCTCATTATTATGTATAAAAGAGCTGTTTAAAAAGTTAATTTTGTTCATCTCACCCCTAACCTTCTTATATTTAAGAATGTCTGTGTATGTGTGTGTATGTATTTCATTTGTTTTTTTTAAACAATTTATACATCTAAAAATATTGAAGCATTATATGGCTCTCTACAGTATTTTGCTATAGCTACCCTTGGCAGCTAATAAAACAAAACAAGTCCAAGCAATTACAGTGATAATCAAAATAGACTGTGCCAGAGCTCCAAATAAAGTCCTTTGGTTTTAAGAACAGATGGGCAGCAACAAGGCTCACTTAATTGCCATCCCCAAGGCTCAAGGGAAAAGACAGATTTAATGTCTTGCAAAAGACCAACAGGTCAGGATCAACTAAATTTCAGGACGGATGGTGGAGGATATGCTGTACCACAGGAGCTTCATAGAGAAGACTTATTTCCTGAATCCTAAAAGATGGCACTCCTTAATAAAAGAGGCCCAAAGTAAGGCTCCATGGGGTAGGGCTCCATGGGGTAGGGCTCCATGGAGATAACTGACCTTCTGGGGCCAACAAGATGGCCCTTTTTAACAGAAGAGACCCAAAGCTTGCAGTGTTTTCTATTCTATTCTGTACTGTTCTGTTCCATTCTGTTCTGTTCCGTTCCATCCCTTATAGGAGGAAGTAGTATTAGATATGTTTGCTGCCTTAAAGTTATTTATAAAAAAAAATAAAGGCAGACTAAAAAAACAAATAAAATGTTATGTAATTACAGGTGGTTTGACCTTAAATTTCCCTTCATATAATTTACTAGTGATTCTAAATTCTCTTCCATAATTTCATTATAATCATTATTTTTTAAGCAAAAGCATATTCTTAATTTCAACAGAATAAGGATTTGTCTGACATTGGTTTTATCAGTTTCATAGTCTGTAAAAAGTCCATGGGACAAAAATATAAATAGGCTTCCCATAAGATATTTTCCAGCACATATACCGTATATGAAAATAACAATGCTTTTTTCTTCCCTCAGCAATCTTTTAAAAAATCCTTTATTGAAACTGTTGAGAGAGGAAAGAATTAAGAGCTTAATATCAGATAGGGACCTATCTCTAATTCACATATTTTGGAGCCATTAGCAAAGTGATTGATCGACATTAAGTAGAATTTTACCATAAGTGTTTTAAGAAATATAGTCAAAACCTTGAGTGTAGTTATTTCAATGATTGAAAGTATAATAAAACTACTGTAAAACCTTAGAGAAAATGGGCTTTTATTTTGACTAGAGGGAGAAGTGATTTGACTCTAAACATGCTGTTTATTTACACCCCTTTTTAAATTACAAAAGATAACACATACAGAGAATTGCATATCTTTGCTCTTAATATCACATCTCTAATAAACTATAGATCTATTACTGGGATTGGTTGGCTTTATTCCTGATAAACAGATTAGTTGGACCCATTTCAGTCGTATTTCAGGTTAGGATACAGTGCATTGGTTGTACTTGATCTGTGGCCAAAATCATTCTCTGACCCAATATTCAATCTCTTTTCCCATACTCGGCCTTGTTTCCATGGCCTGTATGCATTTGCTTTGTTGACCCTGAATTTTCAGCATACATTAAAAAATATATGCAGAGTCAATAAGTTGACTATTTTGAACTCTGTGCATGCTCTTGCACCTCAGCCTTGTTAATTTGGGTTATTCAATATTGAACAAGGGGATAATTGTTTTTTTAAAAAAGAATCTTTCAGTGTTTTATACACCTTTCTTGAGATTTATTTCCCGTGCCTAGTTGTCTTATCCTCAGAACAGGACAACAACACGTCTTTTCCTCTTATGTCATCTTTGAGGACTTTTGTCAGTTCAGCTAGAATGCTTTACAAGTAGTCCTTGACTTATAACAGTTCTTTTAGTGACCATTCAAAGTTACAACAGCACTGAAAAAAGTGACTTATGACCATATTTCACAATTACAACCTTGGAAGCATCCCCATGATCATGCGATAAAAATTAAGATGGTTGGCAGCTGGCTCATACTTATGACCGTTGCTGTGTCCCAGGTCATGTGATCCCCTTTTGAGATCTTCTGACAAGCAAAGTCAATGGGGAAGCCAGATTCATTTAACAACCAGGTTACTAACTTAACAACCGCAATGATTCATCTAAGAACTGTGGCAAGAAAGATCGTAAAATGGGGCAAAATTCACTTAACGAATGTTTCACTTAGCAACAGAAATGTTGAGCTCAGTTCTGGTCATAAGTTGAGTAACAGCAATTAGTATTCTAATTTAATAATTTGAACAATTATATTCGTAATATAATAAAGAATATAGCATAAAGAATATAGCATAAAGAATATAGCATAAAGAATCGTGGGGCAAATGGAAGTCCGTCACGGGCGTCCTCTGTGACAAGAAGATGCCGATGCGCCTGAAGGCGAAAATCTATAACTCTGTGGTGCGCCCGTGGCCATATACGGCGCAGAGTGCTGGCCGACGACCAAAGAAGTCGAAAGCAGACTCCAGATAATGGAGATGCGAATGCTCCGATGGTCGGTAGGCCTCACCCTACTCGATCGCGTCAGGAACGAAGAAGTGCGTAGACGGTTCAACGTCGTGCCCATCCCCACGGTCATGAGGCAGTCCCGGCTACGATGGTTCGGCCACGTGAGACGCGCCAAGGAAGAATCCATCATCAAATCTGTAATGAAGGTGACTGTCGGAGGAGCGAGACCGCGTGGTAGACCTAAACAACGCTGGATGGACACGATCAAGGCCGATCTAGAGATCGCGAAGGCAGACCCGACACACGTGGCAGACAGAGAGGTGTGGAAGCAGTACTCAAGGACATTAGCGGACCTCGCCCGAGCGCGAGACAAACGCTGAAGAAAAAGAAGAAGAAGAATATAGCATAAAGAATAAGGCTCTTTAAATAATGATATAAAATTTAATAATTAATGTTAAACTTTAATAATTAAATTAAAATAGGTTAATTTTGTCTAGTGGAAAACCCAGCAGAATTTTTTTGAAGTAGATATATATTTTGAAGTAGCTATTTTCTTTCTTTCAGTTTGATATCTTTCCTTATTTAGATATGTAATATTTTTTTTTAAGTGAAGAATTCCAGCAGTTTATCCTTTTTCCAATCATTGAGGTAAAAGGGTTTCAAGCTGCGTGAAATTCTTTTCTTTTCAGGGACTGGGGAAATAATGAAATGCTGGAATCCTGCACTTACTTTTATTTTCTAAAAAAAGCTCTCAGCTAGCTAGGGAAAGCTAAGGAGTTGAAAGAAAGAAAATAGTAATTAGAAAAAAAGGTTCCACTAATCTGCTTTGAATCAGCAGACTCTTAAATGCTAGGTATAATTCTTGATCACTGTGCTATTTTAACACTAATGCCAAATAATTTTTACCTCAAAAGCACTGCTAAGAAAGGACATTTATTTTACAGATTGTTATTGAATATGCCTGCATGTCTATGTTTTGATACTTTAATTTTGCAATATAAATTGAACATTATGGGGGTGTGTGCGGGGGCATGTGTGTACTATAAACATCTAAAAATACCTTTCTGGGAAGGCCCAACCAGAGGAAGTAAAACAATTGTCCACAATTTTCTTGAGACAGATAAGTGTGAGAGCACAGCATCAGGGAAAATTGTCTAGCTGGGGAATATGATAGCCCAAATTCCAGATTTAATATGTTGCAACCTATTGCCAAAATCTTTCAGTCCAGGTGCATTTAAGTTGCCTTAAGCACCTTACATGAGAAGTACAGATACACTTTTGGTGTCTAACTCTCAATAGACAGGTTCAGAGTAGCTCTTCAGTGATTCTAATATGCTGCTTTACCCCTGGAACTCTATCCATAGAATTAAACTACCCAGCATAAGTTAATATGAGCAAGAACTTGGCTAAGTATATTAAGGCAACCTTACAATTGAATCATTGAAATATTAAAAAAAAACATTTAGTATAATACTGAAAAGGAATGTTTGGATGACCTTGGAGGTGAAGGAAAGAGAGGCTGCTTAGGGAATGATCAGATAAAAAATAAAGGAGGCCCAAGTGCCTTAATGGTCAGAGAAAGAGATTTAGGAAGGACTCATCTTAATGGGTCAAGTGATTAAAAGTGGCAGTAGGAGGTTTGTACCTTCATACTTGCAAGATTCTATTAAATTAGCCTTAGAGTAAAGTGAATAGATTAGAACAGAACAGAATAGAATTATTTATTGGCCAAGTATGATTGGACACACAAGGAATTTGTCTCTGGTACATAAGGTCTCAGTGTACAAGTGATAAATCATTATAATAAAATATATTTATCATAAATCATAAGATTTAGCTCAACTAGTTATGTTTTCTGTCTGGTTTACCCAGGAGCGCTGATAAATACAATTTTATTGCAAGTATTGGATAAACATGTTTTCTTCATGCTCAAAACAAAACTCTTGAATCATGGCTATTTTATTTTGAAAAAGAGAGATGGTATGGGTGTTCAAAGTTGAAGAATGAACTTCCTTTAACCTCTCCTAGTTTCTAATATGGAATGTTGCCTACTTCTCAACAGCTGGACATTCTAGCTATTCCTTTGTGTCACTTCTCCTCTTCCAGGATTACTTTTGGAGAAATAGTCTATATCATTAGTAACATTATGCACCATAGAGTTTATTGCTTTGGGAGGAAATTTGGATAAGTTCTAGGAAAACCTACTGATATTTATGAATCTCCAAAATTTTATAGATCTGTATTCTTGGGAAAGCACATAATAAAACTGTTAATTGTTACATAATCTACAATATATACTAGTTAAATATATAGAGGTGTAGATGTATAGAAAGAGTGTGTGTCTTGTTTTGAAATGCTCATACTAGTAAATATTTATAATCATTTACATAATTTATATTCTTCTTTTATTACTTTAAAAATAAAATAAAACTCAAGGTGACAAGCATATCTAATACACCTTCCTCCTATTTTCCTCACAACAACAATTTGAGGTTGGGCTAAGAGTGAGGGATTGTCCCAAAGTTACTTTGTTGGTTTTCATTTCTAACAAGGTACTAGAACTCCTGGCATCCTGGTTTCTAGCCTGAGGCCTTCACCATTAGAGCAAAAAAGCTTTCCCTAATTGTGTCATACCAGTTATCCACTATTCTGTGTTTTTGGGAAATGTTCCTATCCTACCTTGTTATATATCATTGCTCTTTCTCCATAAAATAGAGTAGAGTAGAGTAGAGTAGAAATAGAATAGAATAGAATAGAATAGAATAGAATAGAATAGAATAGAATTCAATTCTTTATTGGCCAAGTGTGATTGGACACACAAGGAATTTGTCTTGGTGCATATGCTCTCAGTGTACATAAAAGAAAATATATATTTGTCAAGAGTCATAAGGTACAACACTTAATAATAAGCAATTAAATCATGCTAGGAAACAGTCAATAAAAATCTTTAGGATACAAGCAACAAAGTTACAATCATACAGTCATAAGTGGGAGAGATGGGTGAAAGGAAGAATGGAAGGATTAATAGTAATGTAGATTTAGTAAATAGTTTGACAGTGTTGAGGGAATTATTTGTTTAGCAGAGTGATGGCGTTTGGGAAAAAACTGTTCTTGTGTCTGGTTGTTCTGGTGTGCAATGCTCTATAGCATCATTTTGAGGGTAGGAGTTGAAACAGTTTATGTCCGGGATGTAAGGAATCTGTAAATATAACACAATGCCACCACACAAAAAGAAAGAAAGAAAGAAAGAAAGAAAGAAAGAAAGAAAGAAAGAAAGAAAGAAAGAAAGAAAGAAAGAAAGAAAGAAAGAAAGAAAGAAAAGGGAAAACAGTTGATATTGGAAAATAAATATTAATTGTCAGAAGCTTAAGAAAAGTAAATTAAAATACAAATTGCACATTTTTTTTCTAAGATGGCGTCAGTATCTGATGCTATCAGTGTCAAAGTTGCTGCTGACAGGTGTTCCAGGAGAGCAGGAATCAACAAGAACATATTTACTTCTAGGAAGCAAAAGAATTCACTGGAAAATAGTTTCTGTTCCGATATCTCAGAAGATAAAACAACTAATGCAAACAGCAGGTGGCCAGTTAAAACTATTGTAGACATGATGGCTAATTATTTTCTCCTAACTGCACAGATCACAATAGTTTTGTTTGATCGACTTGCATTTACTTCTGCTAAAATCGAAATGTAATCAATGCTTAGGTTGGAGCTTCATTAAAAAGGAAGCCATGCCAGGCTCCTTATCAGTCTGCCAAACCTAGCATCTTGCATCTTGATAAATTGCTTGAAAAGAAAGCTCACTTCACATTCAGAAGGCAAACAATCACATTCTAACAATAGTTCAAATGTTGGGTTCTCCAAGGGTTTTGTTGAATCTTTCTAGGACAGCTTCTTTGTTGCCAATGAAGTGACCATGTAACAATATATCTCTTGTTTTGGTACTAAGTTGAATTCCATCAATGCTTTTAAAAAACATTACTTTTTTGCATCATTCAATATCTTTCCAAGTTGGATATTTACAGATTTAAATAGGAAATTTATTTCAACTAATTATGTATAATACAGCACATGCTCTGCCTTGGAGTGCCTGCCAGGACTAAATGCTAAGTTCCACTTATCTTTGACCATGACAGTAGAGAGAGCAGCCAATCATTCTGTCAGCTCTAATGAAACGGGGGAAAAAGGCCAATTCTAATTCACACTAATAAACTCTACACAAAAATAAAAGGCAGGCAGTTCAACTTACAATCTAGAATAAAAGGCCTTGCATAGACTATGAAATTAATTTTTGAGATGCCCAACCTCTTGCCAATTTTCTACATCTAAATCCAATTACACATACATGTTTCTCTCAAAATTAATAGAAAACTGGCTACCATCCAAGAGCAATGCCCCCTATCTGGCTTAAGATGCAAGGTGAGCATAAGATAAATTTCAGTTCCAGAGAACATAGAACTGATAAAAGTATTTGCCAGTTGATGGGTCTCTATCCTGGATTGCCTTTTTTCCCCCTTACATCAGTAAGATGGTTAAAATTCCAAATGAATGCAATCTTTGTTTAACTTATCCCATTCATATGAATACAGGTACCCTTCAACTAACAACCTGAACTGAGCCCAAGATTTCTGTTCTTAAGTGAGACATTTGTTAAATGAGTTTTTGCCCCATTTTATGACCCTTTTGCCACAGTTGTTTAGTTAGTAATATGTTTGTTAAGTGAATCTGGCTTTCCCATTGACTTTGCTTATCAGAAGGTCACAAAAGGGGATGACCTCAGGACATTGCAACTGTCATAAGTATGAGTCAGTTGCCAAGCATCTGAATTTTGATTACGTAACCATAGGAATGCTGCAATGGTTGTAAATGTGAAAAATGGTCATAAGGCACTTTTTTCAATGATGTTGTAACTTTGGACGGTCATTAAGTGAACTGTTGTAAGTTGAGGACTACCTACATTACACATCCTTCATTTAGCCTACTAAGTGAGACTTGCAAACTAAATGCCCAGATAAGGAAAAAATTCTTGACAAGAAGCAAACGGGATTTAGGGATAGCAGATCCACAGTTGACCAGTGTACCATCTTATAATTTCTAATAGAAAAATATATGTGTGACCAACACCAGGTTTTTTTTTCAATGTGGTCTTTATTGATTTAAAATAGGCATCCAGTTCTATTCCAAAGATGTAACTCTAGTGGAAATTGTCTTTCACATCCATTGACTAGTAGCTAATTTTTCTAATTAAGATATTGTATGAAAATATAGCCACCCAAGTCATATGAGATAAAAGAGGCCATCTCACTGCACTTATTGCTGTCTGCTCAGGTACGAAGAACAATTGTGCTCTAATTTGCCTGTTGTTCAATATTTTTGCAGCATTTGGCAGTGTTACCGTATTCTGATGATGCAGCAATTCTTTCACTTACCCAGATGGGCCTTTAGCAGAATTTTGTAAAGGCAAAGGGCTGACATGCAGTCAGCCCAAAATCCAAATTATCATATTCTCGGGAAGGTCTAGCTACCAATAATGGCAAATCTGAATGAGTAAAATTGAACCAATTCCAGTTTTTAAATAGCTTGGCATTATTTTTCAAGCTTCCATAGACCAGAGGGACAAATCTGTCCCTGTCTAAAGTACCAATAGTGGAAAAGCAGTTCTTCAAATGCCATACAATGCCCAGTTTTCTGAAACCCTTACACACTCTTTAACCTAGATTTTTATGAGCCTTCTTCTGGGTCTCATGCTGTGTCCCAAATGCCTTAATCTGCATGGTAACAAGAATGAAAGTTAAAGCCTTTGTTTGCTTGCTTTTAATGATTTTGTTCTTTATCATTGATATATATTTGATCATTTTTAATAAAAAAACATAAAAGGTTTTAATTTAGGGATGGTGCAACTTTTGTTTTTAAATGAAAATTTCCTAAATTGTATAAAATTATTCTTGTAAGCTGCCTCAAGTAGCACTATGATGAGATAGGCAGCAAATAAATTTGATGAATGAATGAATAAACAAAGTATTTCCTTATTTCTGCTTTATTGTTCATTACATCTGTGTTTTATGTTGCCTATTACTGATTGTAATTATATATAATAAATTAAAATTTAAAATTACATATATACCTAGTAAATATTTAATACATTATACCAGATGCATATTTAATACATTTAATCATTTTAACATATTTCCCCACCCCCCAAAAAATTAACCTTTGGGACCTAGGCCATGGCTTTTCAAGTGTCTTTCGGGGTCTTTCGCTTTGTGCATTTGCATTTATTTAGTCTCTGCTTCCATTGCTGTCATGGTATAGATTGAAGACGATGAAATATTGTTATTCTTTAAAAGGCTGTATTTAACTTTGACCATCATGTTGAGAAAGGTATATTTCAGGCAATTCTTTTCATTATTTCTGAAATATACACTATTGTGTAGGATAAAATAGAGATTGCAGTAACTGTCATGCAAGGCACTATTCACTTCGTGTACATGTTTGTTTTACTAAGCTGTTAGCTCAGCAGTTTCCAGACCCATGCACTATCAAACTTCCCCGGAGTCTAGTCTCTTGGGATCTAAAATGCACAACGTTTTATCTTTAAATCATTCTCCAGGGCAAAAAGTGCTTTTGTATAAATCAAACACAGATTAAAGAAGAATATAATAATGTCAAAAGATTATGAGGTGAGTTTAGCATGGCATAGCATTCACATAAATCATACTTCTATCAAGGCTTGTAATAACTGCTTAACTCATCTATCAACCACACTCAAATATTAACGCAACTGAGCTTTTAATTTCTGACGACTAAAATTTACATTCTTCTTAATGTATTTATTTAATAATTCTTGTTTAATCATAAAGAAATATTTATGAGCATGAAGTCCCATCAACACCAACTTCCTACATTTAAAAACCCCTTAGCAATCTATATGTTCCTGAAATACATTTATACAAGTAAAAACATATTTTTAATAGCTGTATTAATAGGAGATGCCCAGGTTGAGCCTGAAGGAGGGGTCAAGCGCATCATCAGTCTCAAGTCTCTTCATGCCCACAAGAGATCTAAGTCCAGCCCATCTTGAGTTCCATTGACTTTTATTTACCTCCAATTTGCTTTGACCATTAGTAGTTCAGATTCTCATAGAGAATCCTGTATCCATTGAACTACATTGTTTGTTTCCTGATTTCTTGCTCCTGACAATAGCTAGAATATCTGTTCATTGTCTTCTTTAAAAATTTTCTGTCACTTTGCAGAGGTCTGCCTGTCTAAAACATACATATTCTGACTGATACCTACTGATAGTGGTGTCATGAAGAAAGGGAAGTAAAGATGGAATGCTTTCTCAGTTTTTCTTCTGTACATCTTTTCTGCGTTAAATTTTCCAGATGGTATTTCGGTGACAGGAATATCCACACTCCGCCAAGAAAAATAATTACATAATTATACATTTGCCTTAGCTGTTTCTGTGATATGATAAATAGCAATAATGTTCTATTTCTCCTAGTTGAAAGGAATAGCAGTTCACATAGTGGTCTGTGTTTCTCCTCTTTGCCAGCCAAGGTGGAGGGGACATACCAGCGTAGTGAATAGCTTCTATAGAAGTGGCATCCTGTGCTTCAAATGATTAGAAAGGAAATTGGAAGCAGAAGCCCTGGGATGGAAAAACATTTATATAAATCTATGATGTAAGTACATTTGAACTGTAATACACACTAAACAAGCTCATGTCCTGTTGGGTCATTATTTCAGAGATATTATCTAAACAGAGAAACATAAATACCACAGATGGGCAAAGAAGCAGTGGGAGCTTTACTTCACATGAAAATGATGATAATGTGACAGCATAGCAGCATGGTAGCACTGAAACAGTCGCAACTTTGTGTCAAATTTCAATCCCATGGGAGTCATGGGTCCTGGATTTTGGATGCTTTCTGCAAGATAGCCCATTTGAGATATCTTGATTCCACAACTGGTGCCCTGTGATGCACTGATTCACCCAACCAAAGGATACAAACAGATACATGATTTTAGCAGTATATAGATTTTAGTCTACACTGCTCAAAAACAATATTACAGAACTGGAAGCTCATTGAAAATCAACAGAAAACTGGAGCCTGTGTTTTATCTTTGAGACAAGTCAGGTAAGGGGAGACAATATATAAAGTCATGTATGGATAGAAATTATTGACAGATAGAAGTGCAACTTTTCTCTTTTTTCTAGTCCAGCATTGACTTGTATCACATGCACAAACCATGTGAGTTTCTATGATTTAGTCTTTATTTGATTCATAATTGAATTTCCCCCCAGTCCATGATATTCTTGGTACTGTAACGATTGGCTGAACCATAATTCAAAGGCATTTATCTCCTTTATCCTGTTTTTCTTCAGTGACCAGCTTCCAATGTCTCACCACTGGAAAGTCCATAGCTTTAAATACTTTGATATTTGTTATCATAGAAATATCTTTTGACTCTCATTATTTTGTCTGTCATTGCCTTTCTAAGATTAATCTCTTCTTTATTTCTCTGTCAACTGTTTATCTTTATCTATTCTGGAGTCCCAAAAAACATTCTCTACTGCCTTTACTTGTTTCTTAGTAAATTTATCAGGTGCAGGTTTTCTAAGAATGCTGGTTGACAGTGGCTTTTTCTTCTTCAGATATAACTTAAATCCTCAATTCTGGATATAAAATTCTGGAATGAAGACATATATTCATTTCTTGGTTTTTATATAATTGCAATATTTTATATACTTCCCTTCTAATGATTATGAGCTTTTTTTACATATTTGCTGTCTGGCAGATTAAAAAACTTTTTTATCCTATAGCAATAAAATATTCGTTTTGAAAAATAACTCAATTTTCATTTGCAAGGTAGTTTCTACATTAGAGATCTTAATTAGCAAACACTAGCATCTGTATATTAGGGTTTTGATTGCACTTGTGGTATAGCCAAAATGTACATAAACTGATTGATATCATCCTTACTATTGGCTGGAAACAAGAATAGAATATTTTGTCTATTCCTTATATATTACTATTCCTGTCTTATATGAAATCTAAGATAGTAATAGTTGTCTTTGCAACAGTTTGATTGCTGTACTTTGAAAACATTGCTTTCTATAAAAGGGAATAGTGTGATAGTTATGTGTATAGCACATTGAATAGGGTATCTAAATCTTCTTTACTTATGTTAACATAGTAGTGTTGCATGTAATGTTATGTGATTATGTGTGGGTGTGTGTGTGTGTGCACACAATAACCTTACAGTCATGCAGACAATCTCCTATTTGATTCCATCTTGTTCTGAAAAAAACATTTTCTTTTAAAAATTGTTAGGTCCATGAAAGAGAACAGATCAGGAAATCAAGTCCACAGGAAGGCTAAAGATACCTTTATTGAAACTAGCTATAATCTTGCAAGTCTGATTGTGTTAAATCTCAACCTTCTCCTTATAGTTCAGTAAATTATGTAGACATCTGCCTGAGATGCTTCCAGATGTTATCACATTATTCTGGACTCAAAACATGTTTCAGCCCCTTTTGCCAAATTTGTGCAGATCTCCATAAAGGCCACCTTCCTATTTACAGACATGTTGAGGATATTCCTCCTTCCTCAGTTATAATGTTATAATGAAATAATATAATATTATTTCCCATAGCTCCCCCATAGCTTTCTTTCACATATATTAGCATATCCCTTCTGTTCTCATGTTCTTGCTGCACGTCTCCTCTTTTCTGTGTTTTACCTGTTTATTTGACACCAATAATTTAATTCACCAAGCTGCTTCAGTAAACATAAAACCTGATTTTATATATGGATATCATGAGATAGACTAAAGAGAAGATGGAAAAGTTAATCAAGATGCATTCAAGTGCAGGTGATGGAATAGAGAAGATTTAACAGTTTCTGCTAGCATTTGTAATCAGTGGACCTGTGGTTAAATAGTATCTGCACATTTCAATTTGTGTAAATAAGTATGTGTGTGTGTATGTGCGCATGCACACGTGCACACACACACACACACACACACACACAAGAACCTTGCAGTCATGCAGATAAGCTTCTTTCCTCCCCACTTCTCTCAGAGCTGAACTCACAAGCATCCAAACTGCTGTTGTCGTGTTCATTGAGTCACACCCTGGTGTTTTCAAGGATGTGCTACCATCCAGAGGCAGTCTCATCCCATCTTGACTTTTGAGCTTCCAAAAGCACATGCCAAGACAAATTGGGAAGAGAGTTCCCAAAGAGCTTTTTCAAAAGGCAGCTGGACTTTGTTTTTCCTTGAAAACATTCCACTTCTCATCCAAGAAGCCTTTTCAGTTCTGACTGAATGGGGGAGAATGACTGAATGGGGGAGTCCATGACCTGGATGACTGAAAATCTCTATAGACATTGGGAAGAGAGCTTTGTATAGCAGGAAAAGTGAAAGCAAGGCCTACAGATAGGAAGCGGAGAGGATGTCTGGAGATTGGCAGCTATACAAGCAGGCAAGAGGACTTTAATTCAACTGCTAGATCCACAGGCTAAGCTATGAACAGCATATCCTGATGGGAGTCCTGCTTGGAACTTAAAGCTTTGCTTGGAGCTCAGTAGCAACAACCATATAGAAACTGCCCATCATCCCAACTGAGTATAAGAACATTGGGGGGAAATTATATGTTACATTAAGGAGTTTGTGATTTATTTTGAACTGCATATTAAAAGAATAGATATTAAAGGACTGAGTATATTAAAGGACTGAGTATTCAACATCACTTTACATGTTCCTAAAAGGGTAGAATTGACCTAGAGCAGTACCCTATTGCTGGGGAAGGTCTGTGCTGCGATAATTTATTGTGTACAGATTTGCTATGCTGCAATGTGTCCAGTCCTTGGACAGCAAAGAAACCGCACAGAGAATTCAACCCTATATAGATACAGGTCATCTTAGAAGGCTACATATTTTGACACTGTGGCTGATTTACATAGTCTAAACATAATAGGATTTACAACAGGAGAGTTAGTCTTTAAAGTGTTAGATTACTCTTTATTATTTAAACAATAGTCTAACACAGGGGTAGTCAACCTTTTTATACCTACCGCCCACTTTTGTATCTCTGTTAGTAGTAAAATTTTCTCTAATCACCCACCGGTTCCACAGTAATGGTGATTTATAAAGTAGGGGATAAAAGCCCTACCGCCCACCATGAAAGATGGAATGCCCACTAGTGGTCGGTAGGGACCAAGTTGATTACCACTGGTCTAACACTTTAAAAGCACTTTAAAAACACTTTAAAAGTTATCCAATAGTAACTGCCTTTTCACTATCCAACAAAATTTCAAGGACTTCTTGACCAAATAGGTTCCTAAAATGTATAACTATCATTAAAATTCAGAAATAATAATGAACATGAACCTACAAGTTTACATTATACCTGTGAAGAATCGAGTGCATAAAAAAGCTGTTCAACCTCTGACTGTCGTATGTACATTCTGTGAATAAATGAGAACATCATAAAACAGTAACAGAAAAGTAATTCTTCATATAAGCAAATAGGGTTATTATTTGTGGCTGCATTAAAGTGTTAAGTTTTTTCCTTCAAGTGCTAATCAATAATCTAGTGTTTTATTGCCATATATGACCACTAACCTGAAGTTTAATTTATGGTTCAAAAGCCATGCAAGACTATTATGAGCATAAATAGTATACTGAACTGAAGATTAGATATACAGTAATGGTAAAGTGTTCCAAATTTCAATTCAAATTGTCAGTGTGATTCAATTGTTACTCCTGCAGTTATATTCCCAATGCACTAAAAAGTATGAGCATGTATGCACAAAATTCCATCAAATCCCTAAATCAATTTGAAGATACCTGATTCAATTTTATCATCAAATTGATGATAAAAAGATATGAAAAGGTGAATTGACTAGCTAACTTTTGAAGCCTAAAATCAAAGATTTGTAGAACCCTAGTTACTGGAAGGAAGCACTACATATTTTTTTTCAAAAAAAAGTAAAGAATAAGTGCACATTAAAAGGAATAAGAGGTTGCTTTCCTAAAGTTATTTTCATTGTTAAAGAATGGATTGGTATTTTCTGGTACTAATGCTATATTAAATATGCTATATTAAATATCGATTTCATATTTTTTAAAATTGTTACAACTCTTAACACTATTTTTTACAGCAGCCTTCTTTAGTTATAATGCTTGTTGTTTTTCAGTAACATTCCTTACACCTAGTGGTTCCCCCCCCCCCATTCTATATGTTGTAATCTGTCTTTATTTTAATACAGCTAATTTCAAGGATATGTTAAACCAGGTGAAACAAAGGATTCTCCCCCCCCCCCTTTTATAGGTCTATTTGTGGATTTCTAAAATTGTTTGGCAGTATAGTTTGGGGCTGAGATTGATTTAAGGCTAAAATGTTATGCCCAGCCACAGCCTTCTAAAAACTAGATTAGTCCAATTTTAAAAATTCAAAGTGATATCAACTCTAATGCTTCAGATAAATGAAGTCTGTACAGTATTAATCTCATGAGTTCAATGCATCATTACTTGGTACTTGGTGTATCTTATGATTTGCCAATTGTTTGACTTTTTATATATAATCTCAAATATATGCAAGTTGTTTCATAAGACTCCAAGAAGGTACCATATCAAAAACCCAAAAGATGGTTAATGTACTTTATCAGTATGCTGGGTCAAAGATTTTGCAGGTTTGATGTGAATAAGTAAAACATGCCTTATACATATCTGTGTTGTCCTGCTTACACACATGCACACATAATTGTAGTTTAGTGGGTTTATTAATATTCCCCAACAATTCTTTTTACCCAAAACCCAGAACTGTCCCATGTAAGCCCAGCCAAAAGCAGACCAATGCTAGTCCACAGAGCAATGGCCAATCAGTCCACGAGGCACTTTAAAGTTTCCCAAACAAGATAAACCCACCAGACAAAATTAAATCCACAATACAAGAGGATTCATGAGGCAAGAAAAGTCCAGAATTCTCAAGGCACGATCCAAGTCAAGGCACAGTATCAATCCAAAGCAGGGCAAAAATCACAAAGCTAGGAAATGAATACTTTGTTTCCCAGCATTGCCTCCATCTGTTTTGCTGTGCTAAATAGCCAGCTTTTGGTGCAGTCCATCAAGAAGGGCAAGGATGCCTCCTCACGAATAATCAGGCTAACCTTTGCTGCTCCTGCCTTTTCTCTGCCCTACATGTTCTTGGATCAGTACAGAGGGCAGTTCCTCTTCCTCATCACATAGTTTCCCCACCTGTCCTGCTGCAGCTGTGCTTCAGCCAAATCCCTCTCAGCTGGTTGTTCAAGCCATTGACCAAATCCCCTCCTGATGTGCCTGGGATTGGTTGATCCTCCTCCGAACTGACATCAGAAGGGGTATCTGGGGAAGTCCCTGGGGAGTCACCACAATATCTGTGTTTCAATACTTATGGGAGTTCTCTAGTTTTCTCATATAAATAGTGTATGTTATTGCTCAAAGTTGCAATTTTGGTTGCAAAGTGAATGCCAATTCCTCTCAAAATGCTCCTTTATGGTATATTAAGGCAGCTTCCTTAAAGCCAGATGGCATCGCTGTACGAAGCTCTAGCTTCAGTAGAGAACTGAGTTGGCAACTCAATATGATTCCTGTTTGAGATTGCACAACCATTTTCTGCATTGCTAAGTATCACGAGCATTGAGCAGGGTAAAGGGTGTCTGCCAGGGGAAAGGGGAACAAATCATAAAACACGCATGGTGATTTTGTGTAACTGCTATATAGAAGTGTTCTAGTCTTAAATAATATTGAATGCAAAACAATATGAGGAATAAAAATACAGAATATAATCCAGTCAACAAGAAAAAAATAAATCTTCCTCCTGTCTAGTTTTATATTGTTTCCCAACAGTCAACTCAATCCCTCTGAGAAACCCATAAGCACAACTCACATTTGTCAATAGTTGGTCTCAATACAGACACAGTACTTCTAGCACTGATCATCTACTGAAAATCTTATTCTTGTGGCTAGTGGTCATTAGTGACCTTAAATCCCACCAAATAGAGCACTTTTCTTTGTATAATTCTAAGAGAGTCCCTTGAGTACAGCTGTAATGGAATTATGGGTTACCTATACCAGTTTGACAGGACACATTGAACATAGAAATTACTGTTTGTGAATTATGTTTTATTTATGCTGCACCAGACTGTTTTTCACATACACAGGCTATAATAAAGGATAGCAATTCAAACTGAACAAAGGCTTTTGCAGGCTTAGTGTGAATAAGTAAAGCAACATGCACTGTACATATCTCTGTTTCAATACTCATGACAGTTCTCTTATTTTCTTATATAAATAGTGTGCGTATGTTTATCATTGCATCAAATTGCAACAGCTTTTGTCCATCCATCCATCTCATGGTTATTTTTGGTCAACTCAGAGCAGTGTGCATACCTATTGCTCCATCTCCTGTTTACCGCAAAACAACATCCCTGTGCAGCGGGTGGGCTGAAAGAGACCACTGGCCAGTGGTCATCCAGCCAGCTTTTTATGCCTAAGGGAGGATTGGAACTCACAATCTCGTTGTTTCTAGCCAAGTGCCTATAGCAAACTTCTTACTGACTAAAAGTTACATTTTGTTGGAAAACCTCTAACTGACAGATCTGGATACAATTATTATTAGGATAAAAATATAAAAGAAAGATACAAGTAAGATGTATGAATTACATTAGAGAAATATGTACTTTTTTAAATATTTTATGTTCCAATAATACATGTCATTCCATTTTTCCTTGTTTTCTTGATTTTATAATGCAGCTATACAACGTTGTTATAGGAAGCACATAACATGGATTTTGTCCAGAAATATTTTGGCAGATAAATATATTAAAAACAGCAAAGATTACATTAAGTACTGTACTTGATTAGAAACCAGAGAAATGGAGCAATAAATAATAGATTCCCAACAGCAGTACATTTTGTAAATCAATCCATGAATCCTATTGAATTATAGTGCTAAACAGGAGGCATTAGGAATTTGTTAAACTGGTTTATTACTGTTCTTACTTGGCAACTTTTCGTTTTACTACTCTGCCTTTTGGACTAGCTAATTTATGGGAAATACAGGGAACAGTTCTGCTTTCAGGTTTATGGACATTTCTGTGCATGGTGAAGAATACAATGGAAAATAAGTATGTAACCTCTTCATCTTGAAATCTTTCATCTGCAATAGATGGATCCTTGTTATTTCGTGGAACTTTGCTAGAGTAATAATTCTGAGTATTCCAATTTCACAGAGAATTAAACTGTAAAAGACACAAAGATGGAACTATTTTGCTGTAAATGGTTTTGCAGTTGCTATTTTCTTACATTTCACAATTTCTTCTTCAATAAAGCTATGATTCTCAAATAGCAGGGTAAGATACACTACTGTTCTTTTACTGTTACTATAAATCAGGGGTGTCAAACTCACATTGTCACGGCGGTATCACGTTACATATTATGACTTTTTTCCCCTTTGCTAAACTGGGTGTGGGTGTGGCCAACGCGTGATGCATCTGGCCCATGGACTGCGAGTTTGATATCCCTGCTATAAATCATTATTTCAAACAATAGTAGGGTAAGAATAATGAAAGAATTATGACTTGAATGGTTGCTATGCTCTTACTTGGAGAAGAAAAACAGTTTGGAAGGCCATCCAATAGACCTCCTCCTCCTCCCCCCTTACTACTGATAAGGTGTACATCAGTTGCAGATAGATTTGTTTTCTGAAGTAGCTTTCAGAGATTCTAGAGAATTTCTTTCCATAAGGAACTTGAAGTGGAGCTTCTAAAACTGAGTAGATGTTTTTATTCAATTGAACATACCAGAAGAAGCCATGCAGAGATATTTTGCAAAGTGAATCATATGAAAATGGGAAAATTGTTGTTTTAGGAAAACAATTCATGTCATTGATTTCCAACTAAATTGCAGTTAGTGGCTTAAATGCATCAAAACATTGATACTTGGAAGAAATTATTCATCCTTATATTGATAAAAGAGTTAAGGATGTGTGTTAGATGTTTTGTGCTTTTGAGAGACTGTTGATTCCTGGTGTCTGCAGTTCCTACAGTTTTCTTGGCAATTTTTTTTTCCAGAAATGGTTTGCTAGTGCCACCTTTCCAGGGCTGAGCTGAGAGAGATCCAAGATCACCCAGGTGACTTTGTGCCACAACAAGACTAAACTTATAGTCTCTTGGTTTCTGCCTTAACTACTATGCCAAATTGGCTCTCTCTATTAAGGAGAAAGCCTTCAAAGACACAATCATAATCTTATATTGTTGATTCAGAGATGGAGAACTGGGTTAGAAATAAAATGTGCATTAGGAATGAGAATGAGGACTTCGGGCTTCTTCAGTGATGGACCGAAATCCGTGATCGTGCGCAGTTTTGATCCATGCTTGTTGCTGGAGCACCCCAAGCCGCCCGGATTTGGGGCTGAAGCCACCCCGTAGAGGTGGTGAAGAAGGGGAGCCATCAGGGGGTTAAGGAGAGCTGTATCTCTCCTCCTTGGCTGGCCATTACTCCCTTTCCCAAAGGCAGTTGCAGCGGTGGTCAGAAATGGCCACCTCAAAGAAGAACCTGACCGGACAAGATTGTGCAGGAGGAAGTTTAAAGGAGAAAGTTTGACTGATCGGGTTGAATGGAGAACATCTATTTAAGGTATCTGGAACCTGAATTTTAAAGACCAATACTATTCCTAAAAAAGATCTTAAGCGGCGAAAGAGAAAGGAAAAGGAAACGGAATTGGCTTTTTTTCCTCTCATATTGACAGTTTTAATTGACTTGGAATGTTAAGAAGAAGAGATTCGAATAAGAAATTGATACGAATCCACTTTGACATTAATAGGCTAAAGATTCTTTGATAATTTAAAAAGTTTCTTAAAAAAAGAAAGAAAGCAGAGGAGGGAAAAAGGAAACAAGAGGGTGGAATCTGGAAAATGGAGGAGACCACCTGGAACTTAAAAAAATCGATAGTGCAATTTTAACAAGGCTTGCAAAAGATACATTGTAGCTGGAATTTGTTACAAGATAACAAAGCCTCTGGAAAGAGAAAGTGAGAAAAGAAGCAAGAAACGGTTTTGGATTATTGGATGATTCCTGGAATTTTGGATGGTGGATCTTAATGAAACAAAATAAAATCAATTGTGGGTTGTTTAAACATTTTTAAAATGGCATCACTCCTTGAAGAGTTAAAAATGAGACTTAAAGAACAAAAAGAAGCACAAGAGGGAAGAGGATCTCTTGGCTTCATATTTCAATTTTTACAAAGTGGAGATTTTGAACTATGAAAAACAACAAGAAACGCTGGCAGAACAAGAAGGGCGGGATAAAGAAGAAGCAATCTTTAATGACCAAGAAACTTTAAGCAGGGTAAAAAAAAGAAAGGGGGGAAAGGGAGTTAAAAACTTAAGCATTGAAGCAACAACCCAAAAAAGAGTAATTTGAAAAGCAATCATAATATCAGGAAGAAGCAGAAGGGAGGATCGCAGAAGGGAGAATCAGATAGAAAACGGAATAAAGAGGGGAGGGAGAAGAAGAGAGGCAAGAGGGAAAGGAAAAGAAGCTATAAAGGACAGAAACAAGATATAAAGGTACAGGAAAAGCATACAAGAATTAAACGTATAAACCTATTTAACAGACACAGAGACAATGGTTAAAATTTAACTCGAGAGGATTTTGCAAGGGTGCATGGGATAGCATTGTTATATTAGAAATAGAAAAGGGTTAGAAAATATGTTTAGATCATTAAAGTGATAGAAACATTTGTATTGATGTGTAATGGAATATTCGTTTGTAAAGAGAATAAGGCTCTCAATGATTTAAAAAGAAAGTAAAACAAACTGAAAAGAAACATGGAAGATTTTTATCAGTTGACAAGATGAATTTGAATAAGAATAATAACTTTATTGACTACTGTTAATAACTATTGTTTTGTTTTTTATTTAAAGACAGTAATAAGTAAAATATGCAATATAGATATTAAAGTGAAAGACAACTAATATTACTAGGTAATGTTTGTTAAAAGAAATAGAAATGTGAAAGATTGTTATTAATATTAATGGCAGAGCTGTACTTGAATAATTCTTCCATTTACTATTGTTATATATATATATGAGATGAGATTCTGCCGAAACGTTGCTACAACTTTAAAAGCACAACTATAATGACATGGGAAAATACCTGAACAAAGCTGAATACCACACACACTTTTTTCTTTTAAGAATTTAGTGTGTATTTTTAAGGGAATGTACCAAGCAGAATTCAGTTGAAAATAGTTATGTGTTATAAAATAGAGGTTAAAAAATGAATGTTACAACCGTAAAGGTGTAACTTAAATTTTTAAACAAGATTTGAAAAAAGATACAAAGGTGTTACACTCCAGTCTAGTAATTACAGGGGGAAATTTGTTTTATGAGAAAAGATAATATGAAATTGTAAGCAGGACAGATGAAAGTATAAAAAACATTGATTAGAAAGATTTTTAAAATTAGAAAAAAATATGTAATTGAATTAAAAAAGGAATGAGATAATTTAAAATAAGGCTATAGGAAGTGAAGAAAGGGAAACGCTATTGAAAAAATAGAAAACATAGTTATAAGATATGGATTAGAATGTATAAGATAAATATGTATTGAGTTTATGTCTATGTGGAGAAGTAATAACCCGGGGTCAAGCTGTTTTCAAAAAAAGATATTTTGTTTGTATTTATACATTTTGTGAAAACTTAAATAAAACTTTTATTTAAAAAAAGGAATGAGAATGAGAATGATAAAGGAGGTATAAACCCTATATAATACTGCATGGTATTTAATAATAATGGTACCATAACTTTTCCTTTACCTTAAAGATATATTATTAAACTTACTTAATTTCATTTCGCAAGATCAACCAGTTGAAAATAGGTGCTTAATGACTATGCAACATAAAGCGTACATATTTTCCTGACCTCAGTGTGCCAGTAAAATTAAAAAGTGATGCTCTTTCAGACATCATTGAGTCATAGGAAAATGATACTTTGGTGTTTTCAGGAAACTAGCATATACTTTTATACAATCCCTTTAAGCAGTTGAGTCTTTTTTCTAGGGTAGCTGCTTTTTCCTAGACACATTATGATCCTGGAAAAAAGTCACACCTGATTTAAAGAACTGCTGGCCTGTGCTCCATTGGTGCCCACCTCTTTTCTCTTTAAATTGATAACACTGTGCACAGCCCTAACATGTAGTACCCTTGGAATAACTCCAAAATTGCAACACTCACCATGGAAAGATTGATGGTTACTTCTGTATCTTCTAACAATGCAAAAGTACAACTGTTTCAAAGGTGCTTTTTCAAAAGGCAACTGGACTTTCTTTGTTTTTTCTTGAAGACATTGTACTTCTCATCCAAGAAGCTTCTTCAGTTTGTATAAAAACACCTTTGGGACAACCAGGACCTGGATGACAGAATCTCCATAGACAAGACAACTGTTTCATTTCACAGTGCTACTGAGGCCATGTGTAGTAGTTGGAGGAGGTTTCTTTACAATGTGCAGAAGCCTGTTCCAGCATTTTGAGTATATGACTGAAGATGCTGGATGCCTTGGAAGCATTCTGAAACACCTTACTGAGGCAAGGGATGTCTCAGCAGCACAAAGTCATGGAGGTGATATGCAGCTATCCACAATGGTCTCATAACACACAAGTGTCAACAAATCTTTACACTATAGGGTGCAGTTTTTAAATGTCTGCACCTTGCTAGCTCTCTGAAGCATTAGAAATTGGAATAGAACAATGGAAGTATGTAAACAATAAATATCCCATTTAACTCATTTTTGAGGCAATGCATGCAAGATTAAGTTGACTGGATTTATACTGATCCATACATCCTCTTGAGTTGTTACGATTATTATTGACACTTTTTGAAAACTTTGCAATGTAAGGGGAAAAAAGCAATATTATTCATAATGGATTTCTAGTCATATTAAAGTTTAATACCTGATTTTTTTTCTATATTTAAATTGGAGGCATATTTTACTGTCAGAAATTTTCATAGATGAGACAGTTATTTCTAATCAATTATTATTCTACCTTTAAGCATTGACAGACACAAAGAAGCTCTTTATGATACCTCCTGCGTTACTTGCTGTTATCCAGAGTGTCAGGAAGCTAAGAAACAATTGCAGATTTACAAAATTTATAGCTTAGTTTCTGAAATAAAAGCTTCACTCCCTCAAATCTTCACTCACCCATGCATATATACTGCATTCAGAGTTGAAATATTTCTAGAAATATTCGTGCATGACACCTTCCAGGCACAGTACCTCCTTTTCTGTGATGTTTCCAAAGCACTACAGTTCCTGTATGAATATTCTCTTCTATCTGTAGTTCCTGTATACTCTTATAATTTCCCACAGAGCTTGGATACTCCATCAAGATTTGGCAAGTTTCACGTTGGCACTTTTCTCACACCACCTGATAGCTTTTCTTCTCTTGTGCCACCTAAAGGAAATGCTGGGTCTAGTGTTTCATCAAGTTTCACATCTGAACTGTTATTTTGGGATTGTCTTGGGGTGTTTTTGAAATTGATGTTCACATGCTGTGTATACTGAAATCTTCCAAGAACAAATCTTCCATCCTCCTATGGCCTGCTTTGAGGGGGATTTGTGTGCTCAATTTTTCATACACATCTCTTCACATGAGTACTGTTTTGCCGGTTTCAGTTGTTTTCTTGGTATAAAGAAAGATAGAGTCCAGGTACTTACCTTGATAAGTATACATGTTTATTCAGCTGAATAAAGACAAGCCTCCCTTAGCAAGGCAAACCCTGAACACATTTTGACGCTCATAGTTATATTTTTGCTACATTGTCCATTTCTCCACCCAGAAGCACTGGCACCCTCCACTCAGACAAGCTGGCATACTCTAGATAAAATAAAGAAGTACAGAAATGGCCATCCAATGCACTTGGAGGTCCTCCAAGGACATTTGGTGTCATCTCAGAGACTTTGAATGTTTCCTGAGGAAGTTTCTATGACTTCGAAGGGCCTGCAGAGGCAATACTGACATTAGCACATATGTTCCCTCAAGACTTTCAATAGAACCATTAGATTCCTGGTCAACACTACATTGTATAAGGTCACACATGAAAACTCTACTCTTTCATTATATCGTACAGCAGTGCTTCTCAATCTTTTCTTCATCATTTAAATATCTTTTTGTGGTCACAGACCATGGGTCAACAAGACTGACGATTTAAATCATAACATTTCTTCAACCCTTCACAGACCCCCTGTGATGACATTGTAGTCTGCCAGCGACCCGTGAACCACAGGTTGAGAACCAGTGTGGTATACTATGTAGTGTGGTAGAATCTGTAGCTGAAGTGAGGGAAGGAGTTAAGAGAGACTGCTTAGCTTGGAATTGCTGAAGAGGAGAAAGTGGTAGAAAGCAGACCCACCCTAAACTTTGGAGTGTTTATCTAGTTGTTCCGTGGTGAGTGCAGTCAGTTTTCAAGTTTCTTCCTTCAGATTAGTTCTGGCAACACTGCATCTTGCCTCATCACCGGACCCATCACCACACAAACTAGCTCCATATGCAGCAAGCATTGCCCATATATTGCCAGATACATAGCAGGAATGGACAATACATATTGGTGGATATATATTATATGGTCAAAATTTTGTAGGCTTAATTTTTATTTTTTGAATGCTCATAAGTGGCATTATTTTGTTATCTTCTGTCATGATAATAAATCCCGATATATAATTTAGGAGATAATACAGTGCTGTAGATATTTTGCAAATTATTGTCTGATTGTGGTATTTTATGCCAGACTATATAACATAATAGGATAACTTACCTAATTATACCAGGCAATTTCCACATCACATTATAACGGAATGGTTGTTTCAGAAACCTTGCTATGTGATGTGTCAAAATGGTTCAAAAATGAATTAAATTTCCAAATGCTAGCAGAAAATAAAAACATGTAACAACGAATGGAATTTCTGGATTTTTTAAAATTATTTTTTGCATTGAGATCTAAACCTGTTTAGCTCAACAGGCTGTTCATGGGGATGTATCTGTTTAGTTAGATTTGATATGAAAATGACATCAAAGATAGTGATTTTTTTTCAGTCACTTTGCTTGAAAGGAACTATGGTAGGACCTGAAATTTATATTTTATGTATTTGCTATAAAAGCAGTTATACAGATTTTTATTTTCAAGTTTTCTCAGATGAAGGACGGTGAACCCCTGGTTCAAATGCTGTAAGATTGCTTCTCAAGGAGGACATTTTTGCACAGGTACCTACCCATGCAAAAATGTCCTCCTTGAGAAGCAATCTTACAATGCTATAAATTGTTTCCGATGCATAATGATATTCATAGGCGTCAGCTAATTTTTACAGTGTCGTGACTACTTTGCTTTGACTTTGATATGTAAATAACACATTTTTTTTCTAAATCTATTATGCCATTTCTGTCTCACCTGAATGTTTTCTTCTCCCTATTTTTTCCAGGTCAGAAGTGACCATTTGCAGAAATGCCCTTGTCCATCAGTATCTGTTAATTAATATTATCTTGACTTTCCCTTTTAGCAATATTTACAGAATAATTTCAAATAAATTGGCTTAATGTATTGAAGCATCCGCTGGAAAAGTATAATTAAAAATTGTATATTTAAATTGTATCTGTCTTGAGTTTTATCAGCGCACCAAATATAAACTTCCCAAAATTTTTTGCTCATGTTGAATGTTTGTTGTTGTAGGCCTAAAAAAACTAAATGTGTTATTGTTACAAAAAAACTCCAATATTTAAAATGTCAACTGCTGTTTTATAATTGCAAGGACTCTCCACCCCCATCCCCTGGCCCGAAAGTTAAGCTCTCTACTAGATTCATTTTTAGCATATCCTTTGCAAGACCAACATGCAGATTGGGACTGAATATAGAGAGGACATTTCCTGTTCTGTTTTCCGTCTTCTTTTAAGGACTTATTTCTAGGCAATTTCAACATAAAACATGAGGTCTAAGGCAATTGGACTGGAGGACTTTACCTAAAAATACAATTTTTCAAGGGCTGGCTTGCAATACCTCCTGGCCAACATATTATTAGCAGGCAATGTACCATGATAAAACTACCTTGAGGCAACATTGTTCTTCCAAAGATGATTTAAGAGTGAACATTTAGAAACAAGGACATTAATGCATTACAAATCTGTTACATTCCATTTTTATTGCTTGATTATTTGATGCTTGGCTTTCCCATGGAAAAGAATCTGTGGTGTTTCCCCTGTAGCAGCTTTTATTGATGGCAGCATTTTAAAAAAGCTTTCAATTATTTGCTTATATTTCTTTAAAACGATTTCCCCCAATGTCACTTTAACTAAATGCCCTATCTTTTGTTTTGTCATTGATTCAGTGCTACTATTTTTAGCTCTTTACAGTACAGCTTTGAGTCCTTAAGATTAATAGTTTATTCAGCTATACATATTCCCAAGAGATTTTTTTTAAAAATAGTTAATAAAGAGGACTAAAAAAATGGCAACCTAAATGTAATCAATACATAAAAACCATTCATATCAATGGAGCTTGTTTAGATGTGAGTGTGTGTGTGTGTGTTTATAAAAATTTTGAATTATCATTTAACATTGGGACTGTCCTGGGGAATCATCCTTATTAATCAGTCCTATTCTTCAGTATACAAACAGCCATAATGCTTTGACATGGTTAATCTCAACCATGACCTCTTTCCCTAGCACTTTTGATATATTTACGTATTGTATTGTGTTTACATATCAAACTGAACTCAAATTATTTAAATCAGGGTTCCCCCTCCGCCCAAAACTTGGCAACTTTAAGATGTGTGGACTTCTTCTGGAGTTGCCCAGTTTGAAAAACACTGCTTTCAATCATTTGCTGGCTTCACACATTGTCATAAACCATAATTTGCAAAGTGTAATAAATGATTTCATCTATTCTGTTAAGTAAAATGAGTTTCAAAAATCAACCCACCATGGCATAAACAGATCAACATTCTGGCATTTCCAGCAAATGATTTCATCTGGCATGCAACCATATTTAGCTGGTTAAGGCAACTCTGTCACCAAAAGTATATACAATTTACTCCCAGGTCATGCTTCTCATTTTGGAATCAGAGAAATTGGAATGCTAATTGACATACTGATTTGTTTTCTGCAAAGTGTGTTAATTGTCTCATAGTCATTCAGCTGGAAAACTTAACTTCAGTTTGGAGGGAAAAAAACGGCAATTGTATCATAATTTCCTCCAGCTTTCTTTTGTCTATATAGACTCTGATACACAACTTGGGATTTTGGAGGTACCAGTGTGCTCACTGACACAAACCTTTATGCTTGCCAAGCATCCTATTCTATTTGACTTTCTTTTTAAAAAGTACTTTTTTCATTGGAAGGAAAAAAGCTGTAAAACACTATATGCATGTCATTATGCATTTGTAAAACACCGTACCGTATGCCAATAGCATCTTCATTCCTGAGAATTTTTCAGATGTCAGTAACATGTTTTGGAAAATAAAAAAGATGGATAGGATTATTCCACTGATTCATGTAGATCTGGCGCACCAACCTAGAAAATGGCAAAACTAATATATATATATCCATCCCAACCTATAATTTTTCAGAAATTTTCTGAAAATCCCAAATCAGCCCATCATCTGTAATAATCTTGCATCCTGTTATAGATGCTGCCAATGTTCGCACCAGGCAGTAGAAATTTGTTCTCCTGCATTGCGTGTAATATGTAGTGTAATATGATAGAGTTCCTTTGCTGAAACTGAGGAGAGCACTTGCTGCAAATCCCCGGGACCTGATGGATTACATCCTAGTGTTTTGAAGGAGCTGGCCGATGTTATCTCAGAACCATTAAACCATATCTTTCAGGGATCCTGGAGCACCAGGGATGCACTAGAGGACTGGGGGAAAAACACAATATGTTTCCCTTCAAAAAAGGGAAAAAAATAGAGCTGGGAAACTATAGACTAATCAGCCAACATCAATACCTAGGAAGATCCTGGTAAAGATAATTAAAAAAAACAAAACAGATCTGCGAATATCTAGAAGCAAACAAAAATATAACCGGAAGCTAACATAGGTTTGTCAAAAACAGATCATGCCAAACAAATCTTATTTCATTCTTTGGCATTTGAGGTAACAGATAACAGATAATCAGAGTTGGAAGGGACCTTATAGGTGCTGTCACAAAGAAGAGGGGCTCAACCTATTTTTCAAAGGCAAGAGAAGAAAGAATGGATGAAAACTAATGAAGAAGAGTAGCAACCTAGAACTCAGGAAAAAATTCCCTATAGTGAAAACAATAAACCAGTGGATAGGCTTGCCTTCAGAAGTTGTTGGTTCCAAGTAACTTTGGAACCAATCTTTGCATTTACATACAACCTTCACAGTTCCGTAAGCAAAGGAAGGACAAAATAGTGTCATAAACACAGTCACAGTTTCACTTAGCAATCACTTTGCGTAACAACTGCATTGCCATTCCAAGTTTTGGTGGGAATTGAGTGATGATGTGTATCTGTATTAGATGCATTTGATGAAAGCACACCGAATATGACACAGCATCTCACAAAAATAATTAGGTAATTCAACTCAGATAAAAAAAATATTTGTTATATATGCTATTTATAGCACTCTTCTTGAAGCTATGAGGCATGAGATGTATTTTTAGTTTCAGTTTGGCATTAATTGGTTAGAATGTTATCTAAGTAACTTATTTCAACACATTTAATTTTTTTCTCACCCACTCCTTTAATACTGAAAATAACTGTCAGTTTATTAATAGCAAGGACAGTTGTCATCATAAACATGTTAGCTTTGAAATAAAACCAAGTAAGTTCAGTGGGACTTATTCTAAAGTGATGATTCATAGAACTGCAGTCTTAGGAGGATTAATGTACTGTGAGCTAATACTTAAAATAAATTATATATTTCTCTTCTTCTAAAGTTCCAAGCTAAAGCTGATATTTCTTGTTACTTTTTTCTCTAATAAATGTGTGCATGGGATGGGAAGCAAATCTGGAGAAATTTAAATGAATAAATTGAAATGAGACAGAATGAAAGAGCCAATCTAAAATAATTAAGGTATTGACCAAGGACTGTGGAGACCCTGTTTGAACTTGTTTAAGTCAGGGCATCTCTTTAATAAGAGCTAGTTTCTCTAACTCCAATTTAGTCACAGTTTTGGGGGGGGGGGGAAAGATTGGAAAATAGGGTTATATGTCTGAGGAGACCCTGGAGGAAGGTTGAAAATAAAAATGATTATTTTGTTTTGATGTTCAGTTGGGAGAGAAAACGTTCCAGAAACTGGTTCCCTTTCAAATTAAACCATGGGAAGAAATAAATCTAAATAATAATTGCAAGCAATATTCAGACTGAAATTGTTAGCCTGCTACCTCTCTGGTGTATCAGTATGAATTCTACAGCCTTAAACTCATATTTTTACCATCTCTTCTTTCATTAGGAGAGGTTTGTGAATATCTAGCAGGTCATTTTACTGTATATCTCCTTGCCAATCTATTGTCCCCAAGATTCTTCAAACCCAGACAAATTCAGGTACCTTGCTATCAAATTCAGAAGTCCCATGAACAGAGCAAGTCGTATCGGGTGCCATATTTATAACCAAGAATGTAGTGTCAGGGAGTTAAATATATCAGAAGAAACAATGGTGAAGAGTTGTAATAAATAGATGCAATCAGAGAGGCAGTCTAAAATTTCAAGTGCCAAGGAGATATGCTATTCACAATAAGGATTTATAGATTTGCAATGTGTTGACTCCAGCAGTTAACATGGAATATATTTATAATCTGTGCTGTTCCTTCCCTTCTTTCATTCCATCTTTGGGTCCAATATGGATCATTTCTAAAGGCGTATGCAGGGAGAGTTAGGGTGGGAAGAGGGGCAAATGATGAAAACAGTGTCACACATGAAAGAATCAGATTTTTATGGAAGCCTCTGATCGCTTTACTTTGTTCTCCCTTTCCTTGAGTTGGCTGCATCTGTGACTTAGATTCAGATTCAGATTTCTCGGCTTTCAGCATTTATGTACCATTGCTCTTAGGGACTCAGGATCAGTCAGGACACAGATTTTTCTCAGCGACTCAGATAGGTATCAGTGTTTCCTGAACTTCTTCATCTGAAGAAGATATTTATTTTATGGTCTGAGGAAGAGATTTATTTATTTAAGAAGAGTTTACTCTATGAAATTATGATTTAAAATAGATACAAGTTTGTAATAGATATATCCATAGCCAATTACCAGTGGGATCATAAAATGGGGATCTATTGTTAATAAATAAAAAACAGTGGTAGCAGCTCACAGAGTATGCCAGCATCGAATACATAGTGAACAGAATTTCAGCTTCTGATCAACTATAAAATGCATAATAAAATGTCTATAAATAGTTGTATGAAGAACTGTCATGTTAAAATGAGGTATAATCTAGGGACTAAGGACTGTTCATCTTGCTCATAGGTTATATTTTTTGAATGACTAACATGATCTTTAGATTTATTCAGAGAATTACTTTGCAGCAATAAGATCAGAAACAATATAGAAGGATGAATCAACAATACAAACCAAGTACAACAGTTCTAAAAGGACTGCAGAATGACAGGGGCATTGTGCCATTAACGGAGCAAGAAATCATGAAGTACAAGCATTTCTATCCTGAGGATTCTGTTGCTGTTTATTATAGAGAGAGCAAATGGAACCAAAATTAATTTCTTTGTCAAATATGTTAAGACCCTAAGCCTATTTTTTTTTACAAATTTCTTTTTCGCTTGAGCAACAACATTTTTAGAAAAAATAAATTATATAGTTTCTGATTTGTATTTCATCTTTCGCGCTTTCTCTATTATAAAAGAAATCAGAATTTAAAAATGTTGTTTTATTAGTTAATTAGTATATTAGAGCATTAAAGAAAGACAGTAACAGTTATTTTTGTCAATATACCTCAGGAGAAACTGAAATAATGAAAAAAAAAATCTGTATCAAAGGGGTTTGATATCCCTTCCATTCGTTATCTAGCAATTTTTCTTAAATGCACCAGTAACAGAATTTGAAAAATATCACTAATAATAATTATGGCTGAAGGAATTATAATAAATTTAAAGGGATCCCCAAAATTGCTTTTTCAAGAGGCAGCTGGACTTTCTTGTTTTTCTTTGAAGATATTTCACTTCAAGAAGCTTCTTCAACTCTGACTGGATGGTGAACTGGGCTCCACACCCATTTGCACTACTAAGGTGACCCTGAGGACACAGATAAATCTCCAGGTGGCCTTAAAACTCTCTAAAAGGATGCAAATGACCAGCCATCTGCAAGGAATATAAATCCTTTCATTCCTTGCCATCCAGTCAGAACTGAAGAAGCTTCTTGGATGAGAAGCGAAACATCTTCAAAGAAAAACAAGAAAGTCCAGTTGCCCCTTGAAAAATCACCTTTGGGATAACCATGACCTGGATGACTGAGAATCTCAATAGATAACTAAAGGGATTATTATCACATTGTAATATTTTGAAGAACATGTTTTGAGAACTGTTCTGTGTTACATGCTTTACATATAACAAGATTTCACTACTGGTCTTCTATCCATTTGAATCCTACATGGTGTAATGTACTTAAAGACACAGTTTATTTATTGGGGTATATATTAAAAGAAAATCCTGTTATGAGGTTAGCTATGATTCTTCATCCTAACTGTATGCTAGTGATCCAAATATGAAACAGCGTGTCACAACTCGAAATTTGTATTTCCTAGCTCACACAGTTTTGCTTATGTTAAAGAGCACTAAGAAATATATTAGAAGCATTAACTGAAATACAGGATTGTGTACAGTGGTATGTACTGTATTGAAATGAATACAAAATTTTCTGAGAATAAATAGGGAAATTCAAAACTGTGTCTGTAGAGAACGCAAGCTATCATCAAGCTACAGTGATGAGCGATTTTGTCTGTTTAAAGAATTCTCTTTATATGGGCTGTAAATGTATTTGGAGCTCAGTAAAACAGGGTGTGAATTGTATAATACAGGTGAGAAATGTATGTACTGTATCAAAATAAACACATGGGAAATGTAAGAAATATAGGTTGGAAATAGCTAGGAATGTTTTTTTTTTTTAAATATATTGCTCTGTCTTGGCTTGTCCCTGAACACTAGGTATTTGGATTCAAGTTTGTGTGGGACAAATGTGAATGAAGAGATGGGTTTGGTAAGAAATTTTAGGTTAAAATTTCACTGTACCATGTGCAGTACAATCAGAACAATGGGAATCCCCAAACAGCTCATCATTTTCATAAGAAATTTATATACAAGTCAGGAAGCCACAGCACAGACAGAACATGGTGAAGCAGACTGGTTTCAGGTTGGCAAAAGAATGTGACAAGGCTGTATCCTCCTCCTCCTCCTCCTCCTCCTCTTTTAACAACCCCATAATTCCTTGTGGGGTGGAGTCTGGGCAGTTGAATGGAGCTGAGTGTTTACTGGCCGGATGCCCTTCCTGTCACCAATGGGGAGTTTTTTTCAGCAGAAATATTCTCAACGTGCCCAGAGAGAGAAATATCTGCCTCTACCTAGGATCAAACTCACAGCCTCCTTCTTGTGAGTTGAGATCTCCACTTCTAGATTACCATATCTTCTTGTCACTGTATGTGAAAAGGGGGTATATTCTATCTTTATTTATTCAACCTATAAACTGAATATATAATAAAGGAAGTTGGATTTGAATATGATGAGCACAGTTTCAAAACTGGAAGAAGAAACTTTAGTAATGTGTGCTATGCTGATGACAATGTTGTGATAGTCGGAAATCTTTTTTTTCCTCTTTTTATCGTTATAGATCCTGTTATATTATAATCATATTGTCTTAATACAATGAAATTATACTACGTTAATTTGAAATTATTAGCATTCTGTTATGTTCAGGATGTTAAGAACAGAGAAGAAAAATGTATTCTATAAATATTAATTACAATTTAGAATATCAATATTACAAACAAGAATTATTTGATTTGATTTGTGATAGTGGTGAATGTTTCGATTTTGGCGAATTATTTGATTTGTTTTCATTCAAAGTTGAAGACAACAGTGAAACAAGAACTCTTGCAATTTGGATCAGAGTATTTGTTGTGTGATAAGTTCAGATCTTAATATATAAAATGTTAACAATGAAAAAAATAGATAAATGAAGGAAATTCAACAAAAGTAATATACCAAAAAATAGGCAAAAAAGAGAAAGAAGTAAAAAAACCTTTTTTTTAATAGGTCTGCTCTTTTACAATATTTATTGACATTTAGATCTTCTTAGTAGCCATGCAGAGTTTCTCATGCTGTGTGATGAGTTGTATGTTGAATGTATAGGAATGGGCAGGATCTTTTATAACATAGCATTCAGAATGTTGAACATCTTTCCTGGAAAAGCTTACTAGTTTATCTTTTATTGGCAAAGAGGACTTTTAAGTCTTTAGGTGGAATTTTAGTGGTAATTTGAATTTCTTGCCTTTATGTTGAATTGTTTGTTTCTTGAATATATTGTGTAAAACCATTTATTGTTATGAGGACTATTTTTAATGATTTTTATGTATTGAATGTCATGTTTTGCAAACCACAAACTGAATGTAATTATTATTGGAATTGTTCTTAACTTTATTGCTATTTAAATAGCTTTATTTAAGTTCCAATAATTCTCCTATTACATAAGTATAGGGAAGGGACAGGGATATTCCATGCATGGCTAACTATCAAGATTTTAAAGCAAATGTTTTCCTCTATCACATTTAACACTTAGTTGTGTGGTCTTAGTTGTGTGGAAACTGTTAAGATATATTTCATGAGAACATTAAAAGAAATTTCCAAAATCTATGTTCTGGAATCTTGTATTTCCTCTTTGCAGCAGAAGCATTGCAGCTCGGCCACCTTTCTCCATTCTGATAGAGGTCTAATAAAAGAATGATTTATTCTGGCTTCATTACACATGTAAATTTAAAAAAATGTATTGTTGAGACAAAGACTGCCTTATTGTAGGAATGAATGAAAGTGGTTTTTAAAAAATCTTATTGCCCATGTGTTTTTTGTCAGTCACCCCCTCCCCAATTTGATAAATCGGTTCAAGAATGCTACATGTTTGCTCAATGTTAATATATTTAATAAGACATGCACACAAACATAGATAAACAATAGTGATGGATTGCTAAATATAATGAATCCATACTGATAAACAATATAGAAAAACTGAGGCAAAGACCTTACTCTCTCTGCATGATGATATTTGTTTCTTTGTTTTTAAGTTATTTATATTATTTATTTGTTTGTTTGTTTGTTTGTTTGTTTGTTTGTTTGTTTGATTTGTCAATCACTTACAAGATAATAGGTATAAGTATAAACATGAGTAAAAATATAGGAAATAGGTAATGCATTCCAGGCATTGACTACTCTGTTGCTGAAGTCATACTTTGTGCAATCAAGAGTGGTTAACATTGAGTTTGTATCGGTTGTGTGCTCTTGTATTGTTGCAATTGAAGCTAAAGTAGTCATTGACTGGTAAGATATAACATCTATCTTATGTCAACCCTGAAGCTGACCAGACTGAAGCCATCTTGTCGCTTCAGTGTTGCCACACTGGAGCTGAGGGATAGGGAGGTGGGGGAGTAAAAGTAGCTGCGGGTTTGTAGCCAAAACAAAATACTTTCTCTTGAGAACCAAGGACATTCTCACACCTGGTCAGAGAGAGGAGGAGTGATGTTACCCGTCAACCAGATAGCACCTCAATTGGACCATGTGACTGATTGTTTGGGGAAAGAGAAATGTTTTTACTTTTAATTATATGAAAACCGCGGGAACATTCAGAGTTGGTTTTCACCAGATCTGTGCCAATTATGATATATCCAATAAAGCTATTGGAACCCTGATATCACCCCTTTATTATTTTTACAAATAATTCAAGTTGGTGTATATATAACATGGCCTTCCTTCTGTTTTCCCCACAACAATAACAACCAGCCTCTGAAATGGGTTGGGATGAGAAAAAGTGACTGGCTCAAACTCACCTAGCTGACCGGGAGACAGTGAGTTCTAGTCCCGCCATAGGCACAAATCCAGCTGGGTGACCTTCGGTCAGTCATTTTCTCTCAGCCTTAGGAAGGGGGCAATGACAAACCACTTTTGAAAATTGCAGGGACCGGTCTAGGCAGACTGAGCAGAAAAAAAAAAGAGTTTCGGACAAATGACATCCTAAGTAATGATTGGTACACACAATCATTTAAAGGTAATAATGGACAATGGGATCGTAAATCAGATCTCTAAGCTAGGAGTTTCTAACAATATATCATACATTTTTGCCCCCACTGTACTAATGTTCAGGAGAAATGGTGCATTTCTATAGAGCTCTTGGAGTGGAAGTGATATGATTTTAATGGAAGATATTTATGAGACCTATTTTATGTTTGTATGTTTATAAACCATATAAAGTCTTCTAAGTGATTTCTGATGTTTGCAATAAATAAAAAATACACTTTTTAGTAAAAGTGAAAACTGTACAACTCTTTCATATCTGGCTCAAGACTAACCTGTGCTATCCTCTCAATGCCAACAAACATTTTGAATAGTTGTTCCTGTTTTATTCACATTTCAGTGATGAAGTTAAAATATTTTAAGAAGTTCCCTGAATATTTTAAGAAGTTCCATTAATTTTAAGTAACTCTTTTACCTGCGGAATGATTTCCATATTATCATAGTAATCACAGAATAAAATGGGAATAGATTAAACTACAACATGGTCAAATATTATATAAATGAATATCAATATTTTAAAAGGGGATTCTATTTTTTTAGAAAATGACACATTTTTAAAAGTGGAATAATTAAGTTTTTAATGTCAAGGAATCAGGTGATGAAATATCTTTCGAGTTCAAATTAGAATTATGTAATTTTGTTATACTGGGCTACGTGGACTGTATCAACAGCAGCAGAAAAAAGGGATGGAGGAAGGGAGGAAGGAAGGGAGGGAGGGAAGAATTTGAAGAGCAGATAGAAAAAGCATAAAAAGGACAATAAGAATTAATTAAATATTGGCTGGAAAACAGCTGGGCCATTAGAAGGTACAAAGTGAGAGGGATGCTCAAGGAGGATACAGAGAAATTATAGGGAAATCAAATTATTTGCAGCTACCCTTACTAGAGAAGGTACAGGATGGTGAGAGAGAGGATGGACAGAGATGTGATATTCTTCCTCTCAATTTCACAATAAGCTTGGGTGGGGGAATATTCTAGTGAAGCTAATCAGAAGCAGTTTTAACAGAAAAAAAGGACACTCTTATTCACACAGCACTTAATTAACCTGTGGAATTCATTACCATAAGAAGTGGTGATGGCCACTAACTTGAGTGAGTTTAAAGGAATAGGGTGACAGATTTATGAATGGCTATTAATCTTGAAGATTTATGGTTTGAAAGCATCTCAATGGAATCTGATTAGCCTTTATAAGAAAAAATAGCAGACTAAGAGGAGCCTTGATGTGATCCAAGAGGACTGTTCTTATAACAGCCAGATTTATTGTCACTGCTGTCCTTATAGAATGCTATTAATAGGGACAAAGTAGGGTGTGTATGAACTAACATTAGTTATAAACTTTTAATAGGATATATTCTATAATGCATATTTTTACCAGGAGATGTTTGATTCCTAATATCTCCTGGTAAAAACAAAGGTGGAGGATGGATAAGACTTCATATGAAGTTTTGGATTTCTATACCCTGGGAGAGTCCAGTGGATCAATAGTATTGATCTATATAAGCCATATTCTAGTTTCGCTCAATCTCCTCTCCTCTCCTCTCCTCTCACCTCCTGTCCCCTCCCTTCCCAAACTATCACTGAGGATTACCTGTATTATTTTTACTAAAAATGTTATGTATAACCATTTCTCAAGCTTACTTAGAATATATAAGTATAAATATAATATATATATAAAATAAAAAAAATGTATTAACAGCATATCAGAGAAAAAGGAAATGTAATATTCATATAAATAATTTTTTAAATCAGCAATTTCTAATCAAAAGCTGGAATTAGGGAGCAATGGGAATAACAAAAAAACCCTCCTTGTAATTCTGGAAAATATGAAAGAAAAATACCCTGATAATTAATAGCTATTTCTAGTACTTTGCAAATACAAGGAATCAAGTAGGAAGACTTCAGATTCTAAGTGAAATATGAAAAGTGAAAAATGCAGAAGAAAATGTTTCTTAAGATTATAGTGCCGTAAGGCATTTTATGCTTGAATTGATCCTGGCAATAAATGACTCGGTAGAGCAAATCAGTTGCGGTGTATACTCAGTGCGTAGCCTCTGGCAATATTCCAATTTCCAACGCAAGTAAGTATTTTACACTTGCTTTAAGTTCCTCAATGCTTTTTAAAGGCCATTCTGTGTAGAAAGCTTTCAGGTACATGCATATGCATACATAGAGAGTGGAGGTTTCCATTCTGTCATTTTTCTGCTGATTCTAAAGTATTTAGAAGGAATATAAGGAATATAAGTTGGAATATAAGGAATATAAGTTGCTAATGATTGTTTTTGTGACGGGTTGACAAATCAGGCTTGTCCCAGGCAGGAGCTTGTTTCAAGAAAAAGGAAAAGTACCATGTGAAAGTTCCTGTCAAGATACCTATTAGAAAAGGACACCTCATTGGCCATTTGATTTGAACAAAACATGATGCACGCTAAATGAGTAAATCATCAGGCATCTGAATTGCATCAGCCATAGCCAAGGGTCACATTTTCTTAGAAGAAACAATGTCTCAGCCCATTTACAACTTAGATCTTCTATATCTCTTGTAAGATAAAATAAAAGCTCCAGGAGGGAAATAACGCTCTGAAGCCCTGATGAGTAAATTCCCTGTCAGAGGAATCCTACCTTCATTTTTTTATGCGTGAAGAGTTTGCTAATGTCAATCAAACTCAGAAAAAAAGATGAAAAGGAACTCTTATGTAAACACATTGGGATACAGAATAACAGAATGAGAAGTGACCTTTGAGGCCATCTAGTCCAACCCTCTGCTCAATCAGGAGACCTTATGTCATTCTCTTCTTAAAAGCCTTCAGTGATGGAGCACCCACAAGTTGTGAAGGCAAGCCATTCCACTGATTAATTGTTCTCACTGTTAGGAAATTTCTCCCTAGTTCTATGTTTGCTTTGATAAGTTTCCATCCATTACTTCTTGTCCTGCCCTCAGGTGCTTTGGAGAGCAACTTCCTCTTCTCTGTGACAGCCCCTCAAATATCGGAAGACTATTATATGTCCTTCTCTTCATTAGACAAAACATTCCCAGTTCCTGCAACCATTCATTGGATGCTTTATTCTCCAGGTTTTTTGTTTGTTCTTTTCCTTTTTATCATGGTGACAAAATCTGAATGAAATATTCCGAGTGTGGTCTCACCAGTATAAAGTGGCACTAACACTTCAAGTGAACCCAGTGCTATCCCTCTGTTGATGTAGCCTAGGACTGCATTGGCCTTTGTGGCAGCCGTGGCACTCAGCTGGCTCACAGGGATGTGGTGACTGACAGATGTGCTAAGAAGGATGCATAATGTGACAGCCCAAGGAAAAATACCTCTGTCAGATTCCTGGACCGCCCATCTGGATAAAGCCTAAGTTGCAAATTGATGTGGGTTTTTTGATTTATATGTTGGTATGTGGTATCGAAATTTTCTTTCAGCAATTCTTTTGTGTTGTCTGAATATTTTACTTTCTTAGTCTGTTTTTCATATGTTGTGTTAAATCCTCACTGAAAATGTAAATGATCCCTTTTCTTTCAATTCATCTCCTATTTCCTGAGCATTATTTAGTAAAAAAATCCTTGTACCGAATCCAGAAGCAATCCATTTCATCAGACCCCCCCCATAGGAAGTTTCTTACATGAAGCACGTTGTCTTGCTGTGAGCTCAACCATGAAATACACAGCTTCCTATAAAGTGGGATGGGGGCCTGTACTATCATCCCTTGAACCTGAAAAGTATCTGGCTTCTGAAGAATTTCATTAGGCTCAAGCCAACCTATTTGTGCTGAAATGTGTGTATTCACAAAACCTGCTAGATGTTGGAATGAAAAAGCAAGCAAGGTGCAACCGTTAGCTAGCGAGAGAAATGTGCCAGCTGTAGAAGTAAAGTATACTATACTAGGGTGGATTTGATTTAAATAAAGTCAATTTATATCACAATTTAAACGGGGGTGGGATTCAACATTTTTAACAACCAGTTCTGTGGGTGTGGCTTGGTGGTCATGTGACTGGGTGGACATGGCTTGGTGGTCATGTTATTGGCTGCGTGTGGCCAACTCAATATCACTCATATCGAGGCACGCATCTCCTTGCCTGGCCTGTCATGACTGTGGGGATTCTGCCACAGTCGTAAGCGTGAAAAATGGTCATAAGTCACTTTTTTCAGTGCCATTGTAACTTTGAATGGTCACTCCACACAAGCAAAGTACCAGCCAAGGGGGGGGGGGGGTGAAAACTCCAGAGAAGTTCCTGAGACAGGAAGTCTAGTCCTGCCAAGAATGTAATAAGGGTTAACGGAGAGGCAGTTTCTATAAGCAACACCAGAATGTTTCCTTCCTGCCTTCCTTACAGGATTAGGCCAGTAATTTCTTCTAACAACCGGTTCTCCGAAATGCTTAGAATGTTAACAACAGGTTCTAGCGAATAGGTGCGAACTGGTAGAATCCCACCCCTGAATTTAAATCATGATTTAAATCACTAATAAAAAGGCTTGATTTAAATCAACTCAATTTAAATCATAATTTTAAAAGAGCAACTGTCATCTCTGTCCTGCAGTGGTTCCACCTCTGACCTGCTGTTGATTCACCAACAATCCCATTCACTTTAATGGGACAGCTGGTGATGTGGCAGGGACACAACAAGGTGAAAGCAGCAGGTGAGTGGATACCTGCTAACAGGCACTGCCATGATAGATCTGAAATGATAGGTGCTCTTTAATGTAAGGACTCATTCTTGCTGGTAGTCAGAATCTTTAATATTATTATTTGCATCCAAAGTGAAAGTTTCCTATTTAGTTTGCAGAGCTTGGATTCACTGAATGAGTTTACCAAAAATATAAATTTTGCAGAATATACAGCTTCATGCTCCATTACTAAGCTCCATATCATGCTGAATAAACTAAATTATTAATGTATCTTAAATAAAAGATAGATTTGTACTCCAAAAGCATTTTATTAAAATACATTTGATAAAAAAAAAATCCGATTTAAATTTAAAAAATCCATTTTTAATGTTTTTTTTTAAAAATTGATTTTTATCCACCCTGTGTAAAACATACTAAGACATAAATCTAAAATAACAACAAGACAATCTAAAGCAAAGACATGGTTCAGTTTAAAGAACATTTGACTGACTCATCAAATTTAATCTTTGAATCAAATCTCCAACACATCAAATCAGTTGCCTCTGAATATGTCAGAAAAATTGGAAGGCAATTTGCTGATTCCACACATTTTCTGTTGCTGTTTGACTTTGCAGAACTTTCAAACAATTTTGTTGTAGCTTTCCTTCTTCATATAGACAGAGCTGAATTGGGAGCAGGAGGTAGATGCTTAATGAACTCTTTGATGTTGATAAGAGTAGCCAATTGGCCAGTTTAACACATCAGAAAATGTCATGCCTATGCAGCAGGAGAGATAGAGAATATTTGAGTTATAATTTTTTCTGTTTGTGTGCCATCTTCTTGATAAAATTTGTCTAGGTATATTTTTTCAACAAAGGAAAAAATGAGAGACTCAAATAATTTATCCTCTAGGGCTATGCAAAGCTTTAAAAAGTGAGTAGATTTGATTGAAACTTCAGTTGAATCACTGCATTAAAGCAGAGTAACAAAGTGAAGCAAAATTCCAGTAGAGGAAATCTAATCAGCCTTGGGAAGCACTTCACAGATTTGACTACTGTTCTTCTGCTCCTGTAATTAAATAGAAGAGGTTGAATGAAATGTAATGCCTCCAGTGTTATAAGTCATTGACAGATGACAGCAACTGGTATGCTGAAAGCTCTGACAAATTCTTTACAATCTTGTCCTTCACTTGGTGGGAAGTTGCTACAAGAAAAGGGTGTGTTGCTGTTGTTTGTGAAATGGAAGCCTTCTGTCTGTACTCATCAGTGGATCTTAAACAATGTGATGTAATCAACTTTTCATCTTCCAAAAGTGTCCCTCCAACTGAAATTTATTGCTGAAAGCAGGCTGTTTAAAGTGATGACTAAGTTAAGTGAATGCTGTGCATTTGTTTGCTTCTTTGTCAATTTTTACAGCCACCCGTTTTAGTCAAGAATTCTGAGTGGCTTACAATTCAAAGCATATATTACAATTAAAATACTAAAAATATCTTAAAACAATAGAAACATCCAAAATCAATATACATAGTAACCGAGATACTTGGCCAGTTAGCAATACAGGCAGGAAATAAGGCCCTTAATACTGTACATCCAGCATCCCAGGTTTCAGAACATGGCTCTGAAGAAAGGATATTCTATAGAGCAGTGATCTCCAACCTTGGCAACTTTAAGACTTGTGGACTTCATCTCCCAGAGTTCCTCAGCCAGCTTTGCTGCTCTGGGAGTTGAAGTCCACAAGTCTTAAAGTTGCCAAGGTTGTAGATCCCTGCTATAGAGTAGGAGCCACTGTGGAAACAGCATGTCTTCTAATTCCCACCAGTCCATACTTTTGGGCTGATGGGATCTGCAGCATGCCTAATCTCCTAGATAGGAGACAAAGGGACTCTTGGATCCCATATATACGCCAGTCCCAAGCCATTTTTAAAGGTGAGCATCAGCACCTTGAATTGCATCCCAGAAACACACTGGTAACCAGTGCAGCTCATGCAGAAGTAGTGCTAACTAATGCTACATTCTGTACCATTAAAGTTTCCAAATGTTGTCTAGGCTTAGACAACCTTGAACTACGCTGGCTAAGATTGGACTTAAGCATAGTACATAAAATCATATGTTACAATGTCTTACCAGTTAATGAATATTTCAGCTTTTACCACAACACGAGCACACAACAGATATAAACTAAATGTACCACCTACAAAACATTTTATATTGATTTTCTTTAAATGCTGTTGACAATGTCAATTCACAGTTATCAATCCACCTTTTTCCCAATCCTCTAAATTTATATTATGCCCTACATTTTTTGCCCAAGCAATCGTTGACCCCTTTACTATTCCCTCTTCTAATTCCTCTTCCAACAAATAGTTATACATTCTTGTTATAAATTTTATCTCCTTGTTTGTCAAAATTTGGTCCAGTTGTTGTAAATCCTTTCTATCCTTTTTTCTTCTAAGTCTTTCCTAAATTTTGTCTGAATTTTTAAGTATGATCACCAATCTATAATTATATCTTGTTCTTTTAATTTATCAATCGTTTTTAACTCCCCCTAATTACCTAATAGTTCTTCATATCTGGACATTTTCCTTTATCTCTCATATTTGGGTGTAATATCGCTTCCATTGGTGAGATCAATTTTGGTATCTTCATATAACGTTTTCTTTTAACATTTTCCCAAGTTTGCAGTAGTGATTCTCTTATCAAATATCTATGGAGGTATGAATGTGTCTTGTTTTTTTTGTCCTATAGGAAGGCATGCCACCCTGCTTGGAGGTCGTGGCCCTCAATTGCCAAAATTCTTTTATTTTTCAAATTTATCCACTCCTTCACCCATAATAGTACTGCTGCTTGGTAATACAGTTCCCATTTTGGGAGTCCAAGTCCGCCTCTACTTCTTCTACTATCTTGTAGCATTTTTAGGCTTATTCATGCTTTTTTACCCAGCCATATAAATTCATAACTATCTTGTTTAGTAGGTGGCACCTAACCCCAGTAAGACTGGCCAAAATGTATCCAAACTCAAAAGCAGAATGTTGGAAGTGTAAACCCAAAGAAGGAACATTCTTCCATATATGGTGGCAGTTTCCAGAGGTTAAAAACTATTGGATGAGGGTACAGAGATGGTTATTAGAAATTACAGAGCACAAATTAGAACTCGAACCAGAAATATTCTTATTAACAATAATTTAGGGAAAATTGAGCAAAGTCATCCGATGCATTATTATACATATCATAACTGTGGCAAGAATAGGGATGGAAGAAGGAAAAGATGCCATTTGAAGAAGACTTGACACAAAAAATAATGGATTGTGTGGAACTGGATAAATTCACAATGGAATTAAGAGGCAAAGATGACTCGGACTATTATGCATTTTGGGATAGGTGGTACAAATGGGTGGAGGATAGAAATAAAAGTTGATTTTTGCCCCATTATTATATATCTTATCAGCAGAAGTATTGTTAACCCAGATAAGGAAAAATCAAAATAACCAATAAGGGTTGACTATTAAACAGGAAACATACAAACTGCAAGCATTCGCTGATGACATGGTCTTCATAATGGAGGACCCAAAAGAGTCAAGCAAAAATTTAACACAAGAGATAGAGGCATTCGGTAAAGTAGCAGGACTCAAAATCAATAGAGAAAAGACTAAGTTAATAACTAAAAATTGTACTAAAAAGCAAAATGAGGAACTGACAAAAGAGTTAGGGATTCAGACAACAAAAAAAGTAAAATATTTAGGAATTTGGCTTACAGCTAAATGCTCTACAATAAAGGCTGATAGCTATTGACAAGTTGATAGACCAGATACAAAAAGACCTAGATAGATGGGTAAATTTACAACTCTCCTGGATGGGAAGGATAGCCACCATTAAAACCAATGTACTACCAAAATTTTTATATCTCTTTCAAACCATGCCAGTCAAACTAGGGAAAAAATTCTTCAAAGACCTGAATAAAAGAATTGGTAAATTTATTTGGCAAAAGAAAAAAGGTAGAGTAAAATACAAATTAATGCAAGATAGCAGAAGTAAGGGAGGACTGGCACTCCCAGACTTTGAGTTATATTATCAAGGCACAGCGAGTACCTGGATCAAAGATTGGATTAACCTGGAGGACAAAAGAATATTGACAATAGAAGCATCGGTTTACAGATTGGCTGGCACATGTTTCTCTGGGATGGAAAAAATAAAACCCATAGCTACTTTCAAAGACACTGGATAAGGGACACTTTGTTATATATATGGGAAAGAATTAAAATCAACCATTATGATAAATACCTCTCTGGCTATCTCCAATGGAGGCACTAGTATATCCCAATGTTATGGATTTGAATAAAACAATAAAATATAAAGAATTAATAACAGATGAAGGCGACTTGAAAACACAGATACAATTAAAAACACAGGGAATTGAAATTGGGTGGTGGCCGTACGTTCAAATTCAAGCAAAACACAAAAAAGATAAGGAACAATTTGGATTTTATAATACAGATCAGGAATTAGACAAAATTTTACAAGGAAGTGAAAAAAAGATGATTACCAAAATGTACAATTATTTATTGAAATTTAAAATGGAAGAGGAAACGGTTAAGGAGAGCATGATAACATGGGCTAAAAATTGTGGCGACAATATTGATTTAGAACAATGGGAATGAATTTGGCAAACTAACCATAAATTAATGTTATCAGTCTTATATAAAGAAAATTTTTATGAAATGTTTTATCACTGGCACCTCCTACGACAAGACTTGCTAGGATGCTTCCCAATATGTCACCCAAATGTTGGAAATGTAACTTTAGCCAGGGAATGTATTTTCACATGTGGTGGACATGTCCTAAAGCCCCAAAGTACTGGTCTAAGATAGAGGCATGGTTAGAAGAGATGACAAAACTAAAGATTAATTCAACCCAGAGACCTTTTTATATGGAGCAAAAAACACCAGCATCTGATATCACATATCATTACAGCAGCAAAGATAGTCTTTGCCCAAAACTGGAAATCAACAATGACACCCACAGACCTGGCAATAACTAATAAAATTCACAAATGTGCAGAAATGGTTAGACTAACCATGATACTAAAAAATCAGAAAGAGGGGGAGTTTTTTACAACTTGGAATATATGGTACAAATGGTTGTATAAAAAGGAAGTAAAGATGTCTAGTGAAATCTATTAAACAAACAAGAAGGGAAAATGGAAATAAGGATAAATGTATATATAGCTATGTATGTATGTAAAGTAATATAATTAAGCAATTAAATAAATATTGTATTATAATTGTAATAATAACATAAAAAGTAAGGATCTATGAAACAAGTTATAGATTTACTTGTAACAAATTACTTTATTTGACACTAATAGAAATGTACACTGCTATGGAAACATTGCAAAAATGTGAGAACATGTTTCTCGTTTTTTTAAAAATATATATTTTTTGTTTTGAAACTTTCAATAAACATATAAAAAAAAGAGTTGATGTTTACGTATAAAAGGAAAGGTATGTATTAATAATGACACGAACATTGTTAATGTGAATAGATATTTATATTTTTGTTTTTAAAAAATAAAATATATTTTTTACATCCTCTAACCCCCATTCCTTTACTCTTAAACTATTCACTATTGACCTCATCCCATTCCTAAGAGGTCTGTACGGGGCTTGCATAAGTGCATAATCGTGCCTACCATCCCTGTCCTATTGTCCTCAATTATTAGTTCCTATTTCTTATACAATATTCAAACTTATGTTTATTCTTATTTTATAATGTAAGCATCTGACAAAATAAAATAAATAAAAATAAAATAAAAAGTGACCTTCAGCACAATCCCATGTAGAGCATTGTTTGTCTAAATGAGAGGTCACAAGGGCATGAGTTCCTGTGAACATCTTGGTCCAGGTGTAGGCGCAACAGGTGCACTACCCAAAAGTGTGCAAATGTTTACCTAGCCATGGCTACTACCTGGTCTTTGAACAGGAGCTTCAGGTCTAGGGTGACCCCCATACTGCACCAGTCTGCCTGGGGTAGTGTAATCCGTTCCAGAGCCAAAAATGGAAGAAACTTATCTCCAAAGAGTCCAAATTGCTGAGACAAGATAATTACCCTTTTTGACTTGTGTGATGAACAATGAACTATTTGTGACAGCAATGACAGGTTTCACATGAGAAAGACTGATGAAGTGATTAAGGATAATTTTTGGATCACAAAGAGAAATTGCTTTTCAAGGTTGTCAATTCATAGGAATGTGTGGGTCACATTATTGATATCCTTCAGTATCAGAAGATTTGCACAAGATGGGTTCCTTCTGTGCTTGTTGTGACAGAAATAAAAGCTTCAGGAGCTGAAATTTGCCAGCAATATTTATCACATTATGAGAATGAAAGCCAGGAATTTCCTCACGACATCTGGATGGCTGACAAAATATGAAATCAACATTAAGACCAAGAAATGAATCATCAGTCCATGAAATATCATCATGAAGCTTTACTTGCAGAAGAATAATGAAAAATCCAGGCTTTGTCAGGAAAACTCATGATTACAGTTGTACTGAGACACAAATAATATTCCGTGAACCTAACACCAATATGAAGTCAGTGCATTACGTTTCAATGTTCAAGTGTTGAAGCCATGATTAATCAGAGGTCAGAAATACAAAAAGAACATTTTATTGTGATATGACAATACTGGACTTCAAATCTTACAAATTATTCGAGGCATTTTAAAATCCAGGCAGTACAACATATAGATTTGGCTCCTTGTATATTGTATATGGAAGAAATATCCTTGTGGTCATTTGTTTGACTAAAGTGAAGCAGTAGAAAGGACTGGGAGGACTCAGGACCCAACTGAAGAGAGTGTGTTGAGTTCTTTTGTGATGGTTGAAATAGCTTATCTACCATTTGTGCTTTTTTTTGTGTTGGGAAGTAAATAGAAATGACAAAAGGTCTGATTTCACAGATTATTTTCCTGTTCCTGTTTTGTGATAATGTTCCTATTGAAACTAAAATTATGGAGAGGGATGTATTACTTTCCACTAAGCCCTCGTATAATGTTGCGGCTTCATTTCATTCCATGGAGAATGCTGACAGGGTGAGTTGAATGGTGTGATGGCCTCTGTGACATTAAAATAAAAGCTGGCCCATGAATGTTATCACCTCATTAAACTCTCTGCCTATCAGAGCTCTTTGGTGATGGTGAATTTAGCATTCCTTTAGGGTTCATTCACTTTCATAGCTTTCAATTTCTTTAATGTAATCGTCACAGACTTTAACTGCTGTCTCTGGTGTCAATTGAATGTTGCGCTTATTTGGTGGCCCTGTCAACACAACTGAGAATTCAATTCAGCCCTTAACACTTTGAGTATGGATTCAAGGCATATCAGTCCTCTGTGCATTCTTGGATGAAATCTTGCTTTTATCGTCTGTGTGATTGGGATCACTATCAAAGCTGACCTAGCCAGAGCACAAAAATACTCAAAGAAGTAGGGCAAGTTTGGAAGATGTGGACAGATGTGGCCGATAGAAGCACCAAGGGTCAGACACGACTGAATGGATAACATCATCATCATTTGATAGATTTAAGGCTCTGAACAATGAATGGATGGATGCTAGATTAACAAGTTTAGGCACTGGCCAAAAATCTATTTAGTACTAAAACTTGTGTTGCCATTATCATTAATGGTTTCTCCAAGCAATGGGAATGCTATGGCATCAATATCAGCAGAAATATTATATTGTGCTAGGTTTACATTCCTTCTCTGTTGGTCAATAGAGGACACCAAATGTTGTCAGGATGTGGAAAGGAGGAGGAGAGATGCAAAAATGGAGAATAAAAGGGCTCATTTCCAGAACCATAAGGAAAGATGCAGAATGAGGAGACAAGAAAAATGGAGAAGTAATGGGTAGATCAGCTTGAGAATATGTTGTAAACACTAGTTCCTGCTGGAGTTCCTCAACACAAGAATACTCATTTTCAACAGCAAGAACTCAACGGAGAAGGAGCAAGACAAATGTAGAACCTGCATGATGTAATATTTCTATTGATGTTGGTATCATGGCCAAAGTTGTACATTCCCATTCCTTGGAGAAACTACAAATTTCTGTTGAAAAGTCAAAATTGACAATTTGCAACCTTCACCTAATGGGTTCCTCAATTTACATAGTAATGATGAACCTATTATCAACAAATTCAGGAAGAACGTCAGAGAATATAATTGCCTCTTCCAAATGACATGTTTTGGTGCCAAAGAAGACCTTCCAATGAGCAACTAAAGGAATCCTTTTGTGATTAGAAAGTAAAGGTTTCCCTATCCAGTCATGTTCAACTGTAGGACATAGTGCTCTGTTTCTTGGCCAAGGGAGCCAACATTGCTTGAAGACATTTTCCTTGGTCATTTGGCCAGCATTATTCAAGGGCAAATCTACCATTACATCAGACACTTAATGTTGGACCCCAACTACCATGCCAAATTTATTCAATTTTCCTTTAGGGATCCTCAATGTAGAATTGAGAACAGTTATACTCACAGTTATACTGCAATGTGAGATTGTAGGTAGATGGGAAGGAAGGGCGGTTTGTTTCTCTTGCTCCTTGCCAATAGGGAAGACAGTTTGAGGTTGCTTTTGCTCCCATTGCTATTTTGCCCACTTGTGATCTTTCTATTTCTCTGTTTAGCTAACAAAATTTCTCTGAAATGATGACCCAACAGGACGCAGGTTGTCAAGCATTTATTATTTCTAGGAATGGATTGGGGAGATGGCAAGAATATGAATGCCCCTTTTTCCATGCCCATCTCTTTTTTTTCAGTCTACCATAGAAAACTCTTTTATTGTCAAGGCTGGTCAAAGACCATAATAAAGATATTTGGTTTGACAATATATCTTTATGGCGTTGTATCTCACCAAGCCAGACAAATGTTTCTGCTGTCTCTACTAACTAAAGGCTGAAATTTCCAACCCAATTACTACCCCAGAAGAGCAATTGGCATTTTTAAATTATCCTACCAAACCTGAAATCCCAGAAGAGCAGTGGAAAAACAAAACTTTTTTATAATAATTAATTTTTATTTATTTTTAAGTTAGAGTAGGATGGACAATTTTTGTATCTGTTTAACCAGAACAACCTAGTCTCTTTGCTAAAATGATTTGAAAGCTGTTACAATGTCCATTTTATTCTTGCTTTCACTATTTTAAGAGTTTCAGAGGGCATATTTTAAAATATATGGTCTAAATCTTGTTTAAAATATATTGCACTTGAATATATGTTACTAAAAGACGCCGGTTTTAGTGTCCTATAGTCTACTAGATCCTCTATTTTCATCTGATTTTGTTATAAAGAACAACAAGAAGAAAAGAAAAATGAAGCAGCTGTAACTGTTTTGAAACATATATCACCCTTTTTCAGTGAGGGAAAGCAGTTTGCAGAAATACATCATTCTGTCTTTGACAAAGTGACAAGGCAGTGCCATCATCTAGAAAACAGGGCCATAGTGCAAAAGTCATTTGTATTGAGCAATGTGATAGCTCCACTAGTTAATATCTTGGTGCTCCTTTGCAGGCTGGTACTGTGCAGTCCTACTATAATAAATATCATGCTCATTCTAGTCTGTTGTTTTGGAATTATTTTAAATATATTCATGTATCCATAACTGTTAACCATGATACAACAGGAAGAGAATATTAAAGAACTGGGCCCCTGGAATTGGAATGATGGCCTCTTGGAATAGAGGTGCATGTGAACTATTGACCTTTGTTCATAGGACGGATCAGAAATTGTAATGATGTCTTCTTTAGGCAGAATGACAAGTGTTTTGTGGGATTATAGCCCTTCGTAGCCAAAGAACAGAAGCATTACTCCAATCTCCATTGGTCTATCCTGGAGCTTTCCAGTCCCTAGCATTTTATCTTTATCTTTGGGGAAATATTTTAAAGGAATGAACTACATGAGATTATTAGAATGCATCACTGGCTATATTAATGACAGCTTTAAAGTACTGTAGTTTCATCAGTAATATAGGCCAATATTGTGCAAGCATGCAAGTGAACTACCAGCTATTAATATGTATTAGAATGATTAAAGAGGAGAAAGTTGAGGTAGAAATAATACATAGCTGGCATATGAGGTTTTGTGTCTGATGCATCTGGCTTGATGAATATAATCTAGAACTATATTAAAATAATTATTTCCACTGTCCATTTTTTAAAGTTTTATATGTATTCCTGATTTTGCTAAAATTATATGGATCTAGTTTAATATTTGCTAACACTTTGGTAAACTTCCAGATGGTGATGAGATAGGTTTTGTCTATTCTTTCCAGACAAATATCTGCAGTCAGTTGCTTTTTGCCTGGATTATTATTTCTTTTGCAGAGGACGTGTATGCAAATTGCTAGCATGGCTGAATAATCATGGAAAGGCAATGGCCATATCCTTTTGATAAAAGGCAATTTAGGATAAAAAGTTCCAAAGATAAAATGTAAAAGGAATGCTTGTGTAGTTTGGGTCTGTGGTGATCACTCATCATCATGTAATTGAAATGTATTCATGCTAGGGATAATAAAGGAATAGCATTTCCTTAATTAAATTCAGATTGGTGTGGTTGAATTTTCTCTTGTCAGGGTAACAGATGTTTATTCATTCAGTTGTACAGGTAGTCCTCAACTTATAACCACTTGTTTAGTGACTGTTCAAAGTTCCAATGGCACTGAAAATACAGGTAGTCCTCAACCTATGGTCACAATTGATCCCAAAATTTATGTTATTGTGACATTTGCGAAGTAAATTTTGCCCCATTTTACGACCTTTCCACAGTTGCTAGGTGAATCCCTGCGGTTGTTACATTAGTAACATGGTTGTTAAGTGAATCTGACTACCCGTTGACTTTGCTGGTTGGAAGGTTGCAAAAAGTGATTACTGTCAACTAAAAAATACTTCTTTGGTCTTTTTAGTTGCCAGCAGAAAGGGAGTTGGGGGAAAGTAGTGCATTCCTCAAATGCTTCAGATAATCGCTTTGACAACCGAAGCTTCTGGCATGCAAAATTATTACTGGAGAGCATGATTGATGACTCTTGGCTATGGATGTGTCTCATTGGAGAATATACATCCAGGGGGTGAGGGGAAGCCAGGGTCAAGGGTGAAATGAATCATATGTCAGAGTCAGTTGCAACCAGGAAACGGCAACATGTCAACTCCTAATAAATCAATCTTTTTTATTCTGAGAGATGCGGCTGGAGACTTATGATTTGAATGGAGGTGACATGTTGGAGTACATCCCCTTCTTCATGAGGATTGGCAAACCCATGATACACCTTCTAAAGACAGGCAGGCAAACACCGGGCCCTGCAAAGGCCATTCCAGGTCGGGTAGAAGGTCTACCTCTCCACCAAATACTTGAGGTTAAGGCTCCCTAATAAGAAGCTAGGACCAAAGTTCATGGGATCTTTCCCCATAGTAAAGTTCATCAACCCAGTCATGGTGCAACTGGAGTTGCCCCAACTATTAGGGAAAATACCCGGTATTCCATAGTAGCCTCTAAACCCCATGGTGGGATCAACTCTGAGGCCACCACCTCATGAACCCCCAGACCCTGTGGTCATAGGGGGCCAAACTCATTATTAGGTGCAGCAAATCCTTGATTCGAGGTGGTACAGGAGACAATTCCAATATATATATATATATAATCAAGTGGAAGGGCTACCCCTTATCAAGGCATCTTGGGTAAAGAGTAGGAACGTCCAAGCCGATCACTTTGTGACAAGGTTCCATGCAGAAAACCCAACCAAACCTGGGGTGTGTGTGTTTTACAACCCTAAGTTCTAGGCCTGCAATAAATTCGTTTTCTTTTTGTGTTGTACAGGTAACCTTCAAGAAGTGAGGGGAGCTGAATGTCAACTAAAAATACTTCTTTGGTCTTTTTAGTTGCCTGCAGAAAGGGAGTAGGGGAAAGCAGTGCATTCCTTAAATGCTTCAGATAATTGCTTTGGCAACCGAAGCTTCTGATGATTTGAATGGAGGTGACGTGTTGGAGTACATCCCCTTTTTCATGAGGATTGGCAAACCCATGACACACCTTCTAAAGGCAAAAAAATTATGCAAAATTATTACTGGAGAGCATGATTGATGACTCTTGGCTGTGGATGTGTCTCATTGGAGAATATACATTACCTGTAGTGACTTATAACTAATCCTTGCGCTTACAACCTTCACAGCATCCCCGTGCTCATGGGATCAAATTTCACCTGCTTGGCAACTGGCAGGTATCTACTTCCCAGAGTCACGTGCAATCTTCCAGCTGGCTTCTCACAAGTGAAGTTAGTGGAGAAAATTGGATTTGCTTAATGATTGCATGATTGCACATATTCACTTGATGATGGCAAAAAAAAAAAAGATCATGAAATTGAGTGTGACTCATTTAACAACTGCCTTTGCTTAGCAATTGCAATTTGGGATCCAATTATGGTTGTAAGTCGAGGACTACATATAGTAGAGACTTAACTGCTACTTAAGAAGGATTAGCAGTATAGTTTTAAGAGACCAGGTTTTACATGAGACTCCAAGATAATTTCTGTGAAACTCCCAAAATCTTTTTAACTAAAAAGTTCAGAACATGACATCACTTCGCAATCTTCAAACTTTGCCGCGGGGTAATTGAAACTGAATTTGAGAATTCTGTCTCAATGAACAAGATTCCTAATTTGTAGGAAAGTGATATTTCTAGCTTTTCATTCTTCTGACTTGTTACATTTCCCTCCGATATAGGTGGAGGAAAGAGGAGTTGCATTATTATAGTACATCGCACAATCAATCAGATGTTTAGACTGGATTGGCATTTTTATGCACATAACAAGTTCTTCCCAAGAACCTGAGATAGGCAGATGTTGTTTCATGATGTTAAAAGTATTGTTGCAGAATGTAAGTTCTTCCAAGTAAAGTTAACTGATGGTGATTTTGTCAATGCCTTTGTTGGAGAATTCTGGGAGTTGAAGTCCACAAGTCTTAAAGTTGCCAAGTTTGGAGACCTCTGGCCTATGTTGTTCAAGGGGTATTCCAGATGTCTTCAGATTTCACCCAAATAATAATAGTATTAGAATACTTTCATATAAGTAAATTAAACAATAACTAATCAAAATTACATATTGTGTATATAAATGTGGTTTCAGGCCTTTCTACTGCTTTTGGAACAAAGTTGGAATATCATTTTCTTAAACTTGAGTTTAAGAAAGCTGGGTTTCTTTTTATAATTTCTTTCAGGCTGGTATCATTTTCCTCAAATTCCAGGTTTGCACTGATAAATTTCTTAATTCATTTTAGAATTGTTGTTTGCATAAGTTGACTATTTTTATGTTTTAAAACCATTTATGTAGATCATTCATCTGGCCCTAAAACATATCTATTTTTATTTAAACATTAAAGAATATTCATCTTGGCATATTTACATACAGCATTTTTGATAACATATATCAATTCAAGGTCATAGTACATTTCTCCTGGCATGTCAAGGGCTCTCCTACAAAAATTGGCAAGGTTAGGGAACATTCTGAGAATGTTAAGCTTCTGTTAATTGTAAAATACAAACTCTTCCCCATTAACATCCTTCCAGTTCTCCCAAAATGCAAACCTCCTATAGGAACTGCAGAAGAGATGCTGGAAGATTACATTCCATGCCCCACTGCTTTAAAGGAAAGAAGGAAGTGCGAACGAAATTATGCTGCTATAAGATGTGCAATACTGTAACAAGATTTATAGATTTTTCCATTAACTAAAAAGGAACAACATGTGCACAACATGTTTAAAAAATGCTTCTACTAATTATGATGATGCAAAAAATGGCAAAACACGAGTTCTAATGTTGGAATACAAATATGCAAGTCATGGTGTTTTCATCCTGATGCACATTTCGTACTGTATCTCTCTGTAGATGGCTATTCCAATTTTATTTGGCTTACCTGATTTGAATGCAAGGCAAAATAAATGGAAAATTTGTACTTTCAAAGCTGTCAATTCAAAAGAATGGTGACTATTAACATATCAGTGTCAGGGACAAATCATTCTGTATCATGAAAAAGAAGCGAATGTTTACAAGTATAAAATCTTCAAAGCATTTTTAACTGGATTAAGTGTGCACACAGTTGTTGGAGCCAAAAATAAATAAATAGATGAAATTGGATCAACAAAGTCATCTCATTCTCTAAAATGTTGAATTTAGTTCCAGAACCATTGCCGGATTTTCATATCCTAGCCTGAGATCCCACGAGATTTGAAAAAATATTAACTGCTAACCAACCTGTATGATGGTTTTATTGTATTTATATGGGTTTTCTCCTTCAAGCTTGTTTTTATTTATCTTATTTATGTTGTCTTTAATTTGAGGAGTTTCAATCATTGTGATATTATTTTAATTAATGGTTGTAGGCTACCCAGAATCATGTTTAATGAAATGGGCAGTTATATAAATATGCTTAATAAGTAAATAAATAATATTTTTTTAAAAAAATGATTAAATGTTGGAGCTGTGTGGCCATATACCACACAGTATGGTGTGGGGGGGTGTCAAATTTTTTTACTACTGGTTCTGTGGGCATTGCTTAGTGGGCGTGGCTTAGTGGGTGTGGCAGGGGAAGGTTACTGCAAAATCCCATTCCCTTCCCACCCCACTAACCTGCTTTCCAGCTCTGTTTTCCGGTGCAGGGCAACAAAAGAAAACCCAGCCGATCAGCTGAGACTCGGGAGGCAGAGGCCAGTCAAAGGTGGCATTTGCCAGTTCTCCGAACTACTCAAAATTTCCACTACTGGTTCTCCAGACCTCATCAGAACCTGCTAAATGCCACCTCTGGCATATACACTACATGGATGTTGCAGGTGCCTCAACCCTCCTAACAAGATGATGCCTCCAACATCTGACTTTAGACAGGAAAAAGGTATAAATGTAGCATTAGTTTTAATTCAGCTTTCACAAGACCCAGTCCGAAATGAATGAATAAGGCAAGCAAACATGGTTTACTTAGGCCAACAATGTTTTTTTTATAAAATGCATTATTCAGAAATGAATACATAAGAAAATAAATATAAATGCATAAGCAGATAAAAAAATTAATCCAACCCAAACTGTGTCATAGAGCTTTTTTTTTTTATCAAGGTCATCTAAAATTTTACTTAATTAAGGGAATGCTAGCCAGTCTCACTACTTTACTGAATTATTCCTCTCCCACACCTTTTAAGGGAATTTCTTCTTTTCTTCTAATTTGCTACTTGTTAGCATATGGATGTTTCATGACTTTAAAACTTCACTCAAAAATGTGTCTATGTGTATATGTGCTTGTGTAGGTTTGTATTTGAATGATGAAATTATCAGCTGGTAGGTTTGAGTCTGGGATGCCTAAAACTGAACACAGGGCATGGAGATTATTGATGATGAACTGGCTAAAAATCATATATTTACCTACAGAATTGTTACCACTGGTCTTAACCAACTGTTACCTTACACTATAGACAAAAGTGATAGAATACAAATTAAGAACATATGGAGTGCCTGTAGATTCTATAGCATGTCTGGACTGTTATGCACAAGCTAAAAAGCTAATGTTTCAAAGATTGGACAATACTGAATATCATTCTGAGATCAATTTACTTCCCCAGAGCTCCAGAAACATGTTAGAGGTTCCTAGGAACCTGCAAGGTATTTGTACACCCTTATTTCCACTAGGTTGAGGAAAATATTTTTCAGTCGTTCCATCCATGCTGTTACTTGCCAGCATGCCAGTTTTCTCCTATCTCAATGTACTTGCCCTTGTGACTTCAGGAAATTGACAGAATTCAACATATCCTTTTATATAAGGATCTTGGAAGTAACGCTCACTTTGCTAAGTATACTTGGAAGAATAGACAATCTTTGCTTTTACTTTTTGTTTTTAGATTCAAACAATGAAACATCTACATAGTTGCCAAGTACAGTCTGTTTGAGATGCTTAGTTTGTTGTTCAACAATATATGAAATGTTTGTTGTTCAAATGGAAATCAGTTCAATCATGGATTTGTTGATAATGACTTTATTCATATATGGAGCATTAGTAAATTATTGACAAATGTGTGAAAGCTTTTGGTTAAAACCCTGTGTTATACAGTAAAAAGGAAAAGGTCTATCTATTCTTTTGGAATAATGAAATATTAAATACGAACGTGTCATTGTTTTACATATATTAAAGTGTCAAAGTAAGGTCATTTATATTAAAGGGTCAAAGTAATTGCTTTATAGTGAGTGCAAATGTCAAGACACAGCCTTTCTTTTATGATCTACTGGATTCAATCTCCCCCCACCCCCAGTTGTGGATTCTGCCTGGATTTTGGAAATGGATTCCTTTGGTATGAATAACAGTCTTGATCTATCTAGTGACTATACTTAAGAGCAAAGGAGATAGGTCACGCTAGTATATATTTTGCAAAATTGATGCCAGCAAACTGGAAAAACCTGGACCCAGCAATTTTTAAGACCGTTTGAAGGAAAAGCTGCAATTGATTAGTTTCAAGAAATACAACAGGATATTAGGGTATATGCAATTTTCTTGGCAACCATTTTGTAAATGGTTTGCCATTGCCCTTTTTCTAGCTCTGAGAGAGAGAAAACCACCAAGCTATCATGCCTAAGAAAGGACTAGAACTCATATTCTCCCAATTTTTAGCCCAGTGCCTTTAACACAAAACTGGCTCTCCAAAAATAATGCTTAAATTATCATTTTTAAAATGTAAGACGTATAAGTAAGCAGGTACCACCACTGAGAGTTTATTTGCACTGCAAGGTTGTCCTATTGCCAGGAAACTATAAAGGTAAATAGCAGGATACTTTAAGAGGGAAACTGCTTCCTAAAGGAAACAATATATTGAGGTTGTGTATGGGTTTTTTTTTTTTGAACCTTGGCAACTTTTAAGACTTGTGGACTTCAATTCCCATTAAAGTCGGCACAAGTCTTAAAGTTGCCAAGGTTGGCCACTCCTGCTGTAGAATATTTCTGATGTTTTGAAAGGTTAAGATTAAACACTGGTGGTCTTATTTTCTGCCCTTCTGATGTGGGGAAGAGTTTTAAAAATGGTAGTATATACTCTACAGTAGGCTGAATATGGTATTAAAAGAAACACCCCAAAAGTTTCACAAGCAAAAAACCCAAAACCCCTCACCCTCTAAAAATGCTGATATCATCACTGTAGTGTGCCTGAAATATGCAAGGTGCAGCTTGGGTCAGGTTGATTAGGCCAGCTTTAAACACAGATTTCCTGAAAATCCCCCCCCCGCAATATTCAAATAATTATGGTAATGATATCTTCCTCTATTGCCTCAACAAGAATTCACACTGGGGCAAGAAAAAGGTGATTATGTAGGATTGTGTGAGATTGCTACCTCAATATATTTTATCTGGGTTTATGTGGATTTACTTGGACTTGCTCTAGAAGCTTTTGTTGGTAGAGAATGTAACATGGAGGTTGCTGCATTGAGTCATAAAAATGTATTAAAAGGTTTAACTCCAATTGAAGATTAATCCTAAGTTTTACACAGCTGTTTTACAAATCTTTTTAGCTATAGGTGGATGATTGTATTTTAAGAATACAGTTTTAAGATAATTTTAATTTGATTTTATATCTAAAGGTGAATCAGAATATTATTTCTAGGAAAAGAACAAGTCATCAGAGTTGAAATGTCCTCCATACAAACACCTGGGAACTTAACTTATAGAGACAGTCATATCCAAATAAAAAGGAATACTTCTGTTAGCTATCTCCTTATGGCATATGTTTATTTATTTTTTATTTATTCATTTTTATTTATTTGATTTGTCAATTGCTTACAAGATAATAGGTATAAGTATATACATAGTTATGAATACATGAAATGGGTACAAAAATAAAAATAAAAGAAACAATAGGACAGGGACGGTAGGCACATTGGTGCGCTTATGCACGCCCCCTAGAGACCTCTTAGGAAAGGGGTGAGGTCAATAGTAGACAGTCTAAGGTTAAAGTTTTGGGGGTTTGGGGAAGAAACTACAGAGGCAGGTAGAGTATTCCAGACATTGACCACTCTGTTGCTGAAGTCGTATTTCCTGCAATCAAGTTTGGTGTGGTTAACCTTGAGTTTGTATCTATTGTGTTCTTTCTTTCTTTCTTTCTTTCTTTCTTTCTTTCTTTCTTTCTTTCTTTCTTTCTTTCTTTCTTTCTTTCTTTCTTTCTTTCTTGTGTGCTTTATTTATTTATTATGTTCTAGATGGGATTATTTTTAATATCTGCCTCAGTCTCAGTCAATGATAAATGTATTTGAGAAATATTGCACTGGTTCGGTTACAATCTCTGATCATGTAGTGGTCATAATATCATTGGTTTTCTGGAAGAAGCTCTGGTTAATTGGAGGTGAAACCTTGATGCATTATTATTAGATGATCCTTAGGTTATGTTAACATTTAGACAGACTACTAATTTGAAAGACAATCTAACCTTTAGGTTGTAAACAGCTAGAGAATAGGAACAAATGAATGAATGAACATGGATTATAAATATATAATTTGGAATATTAATGGGGCTTATACACCATCAGAATGGAAAAAGATGATTCATTATTTGAGAAAGTAAAAGCAAAATGTGTTTGTTTAAAAAAAATCATATAAGGAAAAGTGATGTAAAATATTGAAGTAGATGGACTTAAAAAAATGAAATACAGTTTTTAGAAATATCCCATGCCTTTTCAAGAAATTTTACTTCACTTTTAATATTACAGCAAATGTTTGATATTATTGAAGCAATGAAATCCAGGAAACCTTCATGTCTTTCCTATAGAGTGGCATAAAAAAAAATGAAAGAGAGGTTACTCTTTTATTGGAGCTACTAATCTTTTGAAATAAGGTTCCTACCAGCATATAGTAAGACTTATATAATAGCTATTTTGAAAATAAAAAATGCTGTGCATTGTGTGAATTCTGCCCCAGTATCCTTAAAAGTTGATTCTAAAAGCGTAACAGCTGTTTAGGCTTTTACAAAAAAAAAGTTATCTTCAGTAATTTATCCAGCACAATCTGTTTCATGACAGAATATAAAGCCTCCAAAAATAATGGACTAGCAGTAAATATATTAGTGTTACACTCTGATAAAAATGAAAATCCTATTTTGGCTTCATTAGACATGGGGGAAACTGTCAATATGTTGCAAATTAAGTTTCTGGAGCAAATGAACAAAAATGAATTTCCAGTGGAATTTATCTTTTGAAAAAAATATTACTCTACTCTGGAAATTACAAATAGGATTAATTCCCCTGTAATTAAGACGAGACATGGGACATGTCTAAAATGTCCCAATCACTTTTAATATTTGCTTTGGCATTTGAATCTTTGGTATGTTTACTAAACAGTATGGTAATATTCAATGTACATTATTTGTGGATCAGAAAGTTAATACCAGTTGGTATTACATATGTATATTTCAGAGGTGGTATTCAGCAGGTTCTGACCAGTTCTGGAAAACTTATATATATATATATATATATATATATATATATATATATATATATATATATATATATATATATATATATATGAATCCCACTATTGGTATATTTGATGTCTTTTTGAATAATGTTTCAAAAGATATTTACTGCAGCTTCTTGAAATTGATAAATTTATTCCAATAAATTTAATTTTAGCTTTAAAATTAAATTAAAGACTATTCCAATGGGTTAAAGGGTACCCACTGAAATAGTAATAAAGAAAGTCAAATACCTAGGAATATGGCTAACACCACAATGCAAATCACTTAAAGAGAATAATTATGACAAATTACTCCAACAAGTAAAGAAAGATTTAGAATCCTGTAGCAAGTTGCAGCTTTCTTTATTGGGTAGGATTGCTTCGATTAAAATGAGTATCCTACCAAAATTCCTATACCTATTTCAGACAATCCCAATCAAATTACATAATTTTTTTTTTGAAGAACTAAATAAGATAACACTCAAATTCATTTGGCAGGGAAAGAAAGCTAGAATTAATGTAAAGGCATTATAAGATCTGAAGAGTAGAGGGGGATTTGCACTTCCGAATTGGGAATTATATTATACAGAAGCCACCCTATTATGGTTAAAAGATTGGGTGAACTTACTCAATAAAAGAACATTATTATTAGAGGGTCACGACTTGCAGAGAGGTTGGCACACCTATGGGAGACGGGGAAACCCAAGCAGTCATACTTTCATAGACACCTTATTAGGGATTCTCTATTAACTAACTGGAAAAAAGTAAGGAAAAAACACTATCTAAAAGTACTGATTTGGCTATCAACAATGGAGGCAATGGTTCACCCCAACAATTTGGATATCTCAAAAATGATCAAATATAAAGATTTATTAGACCCACAAGGAAATCTGAAAACACGGCAAGAATTACAAGAACGAGGATTTAAAATTGATCATTGGGTTTACCTTCAAATACACAGTAGAAATAGTAAACTTGTAAGAGTTTTTAATGATTCAGATAATCTGAGAATAATTATTCCTAGAAAAATATTTTCATATACTGTAGCAAATATGGATATTTGAAGTGGCATTTGTAGATGAAAGAGCCTATTGCAAGATGAGTGAAAATACCAATGAGTTTGTAGGGGAAAATAATAATATAGATAGCTGTTACTTTAAAATGGCAGGAAAACTTTTGTTTCTTTGCAAAACCTAGGTTGAAAATCACTTAAGCATTAGAAGCATTTTTAATTTTTTTTTGAAAGGTTGCAAAAAGAATATAGTTTACTCAAACCAGCAAAACAACAATTGAATTTATTAGAAAAGGGTTTTATAGATTTTAAATCAGTAGCACAATATCAGCGAACGTTTAAAGTGATATTTTAAATATCACTTTAAAATGTTATCAAAAGAATTTTGGAAAATATAAAATAAGTATGGAGCAAGAGAACTAGTCTTGACCAGGAGATTTAGCTTTTAAGAAACATCAATTGATGTTTCTTAGAATTTAAAAACTAAGTTTCACTGCGTCTCACTACATGTGTGTGTTTGAAGGAACATTAGCGTAGATGTTGTAGACTTGTTCACTAGTAGATCCTTCATTTTGGTAAGATATTGTCACTATGATAAACCAGTTTCTAGGGATGAAATTGAATTTTAATGGTATCAGTGTGATTACTTGCCTTTATGAAGAGCTTTGGATATATTAGGCTTAATATAATATAATATAATATAATATAATAGCCTTCTGGGAATGAAGTTTATATAAAATTGGCTAAAAATTCTGTCAATTCACATCCTTTGAAATGGATCTTTATCAGCAGAGAGAGAGAAATGGAGGGTGCATTTCGTAAGTCAGGTGCATTCCTATGGTTTTTCACCTTAGGACTTTGTCACTTAACAAGGGAATTGCAGATCCAAAGTATGGTTTATAAACAAGGACTACGTGTCATTGTTTTGACAGATTTCTGATTGTTGCTTCTGTGATACAACTCAGAATTTTCATTGAATCTATTATCTGGCAGCCAGTTTCTTTGTGCACGGAATATTTTTCCTGCACTAAGCATCTTGTAGTTATTATTATTTTTTTAATATTTATCTTATGTCCAGAGAATTCTCCAATGATTATTTTCATCAACTTATTGCACTTTGTGGTTGTAATCGTTATTACTATACTACCTATATGATATTTACACTTATATTCTTTTTAGATTATGAGCCTTGGTATTTATCACTTTGAACCACTTCTACTAATATTTCTAAGGCAATGGTAAATAACAGAGAAGAAAGTGTACATGGTATCTTCATTTATTTGAAATTCTGAAGAAAGTATATCACTGGCCATGATCTTAGCTGTTCTCCTATAACCCAGATTTGAAGCTCTTCTCCAGAATTTATTTTGTTCAGTACCGCAAATAAAAATACCCACTGCAAGTTATCAAAAACTCTCCCTACATCTAGAAAGATTAGTGCTGCTTGTTTTCTTTTATTGTCATTATATTCTGTTGTATTAATTATAAACTCACTGTTGCCCTGTATGTTTCTCTTTGAAATGATTTGCTTTGTATATATTATATCTGAAATGCATTTCTTTAGCATTCAGCTAATATGATTGTGAAAATTTTATAGTCAACATTCAACAGAGAAATTGAATTGTAAGAATGGGCTTTCTCTGAGTCATTCTATGTAAATCAAAGTTATGCTTGCTTTTTTCTAGGTTTGTGGTATTGCCTTTGTCTCATTTGTTTCTTTCGTTGTGTTTGTCAGTATTTTTAGCAATTCCTCAAGGACTTTGTAACATTGAGTTGTCAGACCATTTGAAGTTTGGTGTTCATTTAGGTATATAGTTTTTCTTTTTTTAATAGTTTGGAATAAAATTTAAAAGCTTGTTTTCAGTTATTATTATTTGTGCTCTGTAAAACTTGCTGCAGACACTATTTTCAGAACTGAGTTAACCCAAGCCTTTAAAATGATATATATATATGAATTCAACTTGATGTTCTTGTTCTGAGGCACTTGCAGTTGCAGCACGTTCGTTGGAACTGTTGGGTTAGCTAATAAATTATTCCAAATTGAAATAAAATGTCAGCTATATTCCATATTAAGACAGTTTCAAGATCTGTCAATATTTGATTATGGCTATATATTGTAACAAACTTAATTAATAATAATTGGCTGGTGAATCATACCTAACATGCTGTTAATAAAAACAGAAATTTTACGTATTCTTTTTAAGAGGTGCTGGTTAAATATATGCATGTTGTCTTTCTTGGTTTGGTACACCATTTTATTAAGGATTTTGCTTACAATGGTAAAAACTAATGCAAACTAAACTTAAAAAAACAGAAAAAAACAAGTGTAAGGAAAAAAAGAAAGTATGATAAAGATTACAGACACACAAAGATAGATAGATAGATAGATAGATAGATAGATAGATAGATAGATAGATAGATAGATAGATAGATAGCTAGCTTAATTTGGGGGGAGGAAAATAAGGGGGGGGGAAATCTGCCTCTGCCTACCATCATCCATTGGTATTCATCTGGCTAGTGTCTTGTCTGTGTGTGAGAAAGTTGAGGGCTGTTTGGAAAGTGAAACAGTATTTGCTGTGTGAGCAAGAAAGAGACAGCAAGGAGCCTGGGTGTGGCTTAGTTTAACTGTTCTGTACTAAAGCTGCTTGCTGCTGTGAAACTAAAACTGAAACTGAAACTCCTCTCCTCTGCTTGTGTTTTGTATTTGGAACAGATTTCTTTTCAGGTGGGGAGGGGGAATAGAACTCCTTAGCATCAGAGCATGTTAATAATAATATACAAAATATTAATACTCCAATGGTCATTTTGAAAAAGCCTTTCTTAGTGAGCACCTAGAAGCCCAGAGGCGTGCCAAATTTCAAGTTTGTAGGCTTTACGATTCTGGAGATTTTGTGATGATGCATGAGTGGTATTTCAGAATAAGGAATGGTATAAGGAATGCATCAACTTTACAAGCCCCATGTCAGCAAAAATCCATAAAGGTTTGCCAGTAGTTTGTGAATAAATAAATATTTTAATGTGATCAAATAAACCACCATTATATTCTTTTCTTTTACTTCTAACAGTCTTAATCTTTAATTTATTCAAATATTGTCACAGAATTTCACTTTTCTTCAATTCTTCTTTATCCCATTGCACAAAGTTCTTCAAAGGTTGTGTAGATCCATAATATAACATTTTCCAGGTCATTTTCCTGGTTCGTCATTTGTATTTCCACTTTATTCTAGTCAGTTTCTTTTGTACAGCCGATAAAGTATCAATAAAGTAACTGTTTCTCTTGATGTATCATTGTAGTTCCAATTTTTGTACTTTCTTTACTTTGTCAGAAAATCTGACTTAGAAACATCATTTAGAAATAATCTATCCATACGCTACAAAGATGGTGTGTGCGTGTCTTTATGTGTATATAGAGAATTGTGTATTTTGTTTAGTTGTTTTTGATTTAAAGAACGTTGTGTTAATTATAACTTCAAATAAGGAAGTTATAGGAAGGACTGTTAGGAAGTTAGAAGTTGGATTGTTCTGGAAATAAAACATGAAGTGCCTAATTAAAATATAAACTGTTTTTGACTATGTGTATATTTCGTTCTAAATCAAGAAAAACTGAATAGTGTGTCCTGCATAAATTAGTTCAGTAATTCACTCCATGTTGAAACTTCCCCCCCAGGCAACTAGAAAGTCAATTGAGTTTCCCTGGGACTCTTATGATTTTAACATACTTTGCCTACAAGTATGAAAGATCATGTTCATTATCAAAAGGGTTAGAAGCTTCTTTTATATGGAATATGCAATTCACACTATTTTAAATCATGTCACCAGAGCCATATGGAATAGCTTTTTTGTCCATAGAATTAGATTTTCATATCTAATTATGATATGTTGTCTTATCATCAAAACTGGACTGAAATAAGTAAAAGCAAAGCAGTTAGAAGGAGAAAGATCAAATGTTTAAGAGATTAGAATGAGCTGTTTTCCAATAGTTGCATTCTGTGCAGCAGAAAGATTTACATTTACATATTATTTGATTTGTCAGTCGCTTACAAGATACAGGTATAAGAATAAATATAGTTTTGAGATAGATACTTATACGAAAAATTAAAAACAATAGGACAGGGACTGTAGGCACAATTTTGTTGAAGTTACTTTTAAAAAATTCTTACTTTAGCTCTATTTATTCCTGTGCAACCCCATCCTCTTTATTGCCTGAAGAAACTGTGAAACATATTTTCTTTCTTTCCAGTTGAAATTGGTTTTCTGAAACTGAAGAAGACATGCACTTAGTAAAATAACCTGCCTACAGTTTCCCTCATGAAAAATCAGGATCAAGGTGACAATTCTACCAGACTCATGTCTAAGAATTTTAATCTGAATTTCCCCCCCTCATTATGTTCTGTATTCACCATTTTGCAAGTATGGCTACTATGGCTCTCATTACTTCTTCTGCAGCAACTATTTTTGTATTTGAAATCAATGTTTCTACTAAAGTTAGTACAGTAGAACCTCTGGTCATGACCATAATTCATTCCATTACTTTCGCAATTTCTTCATCTTCTAATGTTTTGTCTTCAGGAATTTCTGGGCCAGGGGTTGTGTTTGATCACACCTGAGTATGCATTCATGACCAGGTTCAAACATTTTGTGAATTTTTTGATTGGAACCCAATTTGGTCGTGGTCAGAAGCGTTTGTGACCAGAGGTTCTACTGTATCACTATAGCTATACTGCTATGCTAAATTCTCCCATTTGGAGTTAATCAAGGGTGCTAATTATACTTAGTTGTCAATCTTTTGTGGCTAGTAAAATACTGGTCTTCAGATCAATTTCTTCATCTTTTTGTGCCAGGTAAACAAGATTCCTTGAAGTCTGATCTCCCCCTTCTTTGGTGATCTTCCCTTCATTCAGGAACTCCAGCCAGGAATCTGCAGATTTTCAACAGCCACAATTACCTAATCCTACTTGGCTCCTTAACCATCTCCTTTGATTCCAAGAAAAGAACTGTTAACACCAGTACTTTGGAAACTTATATAGTCTTATATGGCATGGGACTCAATATTTGTGGATTCTCAACTACTCCAAGTAGAATTTGCCTAAGATTTGTCTGTAGAATTTTGTTTGCTAATAACCCACATATTCATGATGTATGGTAGGAGGGGACTTGGATGTAAATATTATTTGCCAGAAATCTTTTTATGAAATTAGCTGTTGTCTAAAAATAAGATCAACATCTTCATCGTTAATCTTTAGAAAACCAGTGAAAAGTTGGTTAATTAAACAGACGTCTGGGAATTGATATGGAGCATGGATTTTCTGGGGTGTACATGTATATACAATAATGAAGTTATTGTAATGATGATTTAATAATGTTATTTATTGTGAGATTTATTGTATACTTTTATTATAAGTTGTTTAAATATATTTTTGACTGAAATTACATACCGTAGATAAAAAATGAATTATAAACACATAATATTAGCTATTTATTTACATGGTTTGCAAAGAGAGTTTCTATTCCCAAAGCATCTGAAGGCAAGGCAAGAAGCAATGTATAGAAACTAATCAAGGAGAGAACCAACTTAGAAATAAGGAGAAATTTTCTGACAGTGAGAACAATAAACCAGTGAAACGGCTTGCCTTCAGAAGTTGTAGATGGTCCTTCACTGGAGGTTTCTAAGAAAAGATCGAGCGATCACTTGTCTGAAATGGTTTCTGACTGAGCAAGGGATTGGACTAGAAGACTTCCAAGGTCCCTTACAACTCTGTTATTCCATTATTCAGGAGACAGGGGGAGAAGCACTATGAATTTTCAGAATGTCAGCTGTCTCTTTTCAACCCTTGAACACTTGTCTGAACATTCTTTTGTCATTGCTGAATTTCCATATTGGCTACTAGGAATAGGCTCCATCCCACTGGAAACTGAATATAAAAACAAGGCTGACATCACTAACATCAGTAAACTAAAAGAATTTTTAAATTCTTTCTCCTCTAGTCCTCTCAAATGGATTGCCATGGAAACTGATTCTTTACAGACACATTAAAGCATTTTAGAGAGGTTCAAATTGTTTTCTTCCACACCAAGTTTAATGTGCTTTACTCTCTAATGGGCATCCCTTTATATATAATAACAAGTGACATGTGTCTGAGAGCAGTAAAGGATTCTTGGTAAAAGGACAGAAATGGCAGGTAGTTGTGCATTGTGCAACATCCCAGGGGCATTATGAAAGCAAACAAAATAAGTTTATGTACTCTCAACATTGCTAATGTTTAAACATTAATCAAGGCAACTGGAGCCACATTTCTTGTACCCTGTTTCTCCAACAATACGGCCTCCCCCAATAGGAAGTCCCACCATGTTTTATAGGCATGAAATGAAATTAAGCCCGTCCCCCCAAATTAAGGCCTATATTAAAACATGCGAAATGGGGGGAATGGTGGGGGGTGCTTGCCGTTAGGAGGTACTTTTGTTGCATACCTGGATATGGTACTGCCTGCGTTGACCCCGATATGAAGTGCCCCACCAACGCCGAGGTCAACATCCAAGCCGTCGCCGCCTGCCCGAAGATGCAAGGGGGCAGAATTAAGTCACCCCCGAAAAGACGGCCTAGCCATTTTTTTCGGGGCTCAAAAAAAATAAGACCCAGCCTTACTATATGAGAAACATGGTATTATTGTAATATTTATAGGCAAGTGGCAATGAAAAACAGACTGAAAAATCAGTAAAACATTGTATTTTCTGCAGAACAGTTATAAAAATCCACCTAAAATTGGCAAGATAGAAGAATAGGTCTTGGCATTAACCCTATAAAATAGGTCAGTATTGTCATATAAAAGCAGCAACAAAGAGCTGATTGGTGGTTATTTTGTGATTAAATTAAGGACTATAATGTTTTTTTTTCTTTTTCTAGTATATCTATAGTATTTTGAGACCAATAACAGGTTGTATATACTAATATGCTTCAATGGATCCTGAAAATCTACTACAAGATAAACTAGGAGCCAATTGGGAGCAGCTTCTGACTTCCTGCTGGCTTCCCCATTGAGTTCCTTATGAGAACCTGGCAGGGATTGTCACAAATCGTTACTTCCAACAACCTTCTGTATATCTAATATTCTTTACTTCATGTAGATGATAAAGTTAACTGCGATTAATGAAAATTTATGAAAAAAATACTGTTGAACGTGATGTAAGATTTTTAGTTGTTTGCTGCAAAACACTAATAGAATTATTAGTTGGTAAATAGAAAATATAATCTTTTAATGGAATTATTTGGCTTCTATAGAAATACATCTCCATTAACCTATTTGATCAGTAAATAAATACAGGTAGCTGTAGTTTAGCAGCTGCCCTGTTAAGCAACCATCACTTCACAACTGATCCTCACAATTACAAGCTTCTCAGGTCTGTAAAGCAAAGGAAAGGTAAAATAAGACTGTAAGCACAATAGTGGTTTCATTTAGCAATTGCTTTGCTTAAGTTACTGGACCTAATTATGGTAGTCAAACAAGGACTTTCCTGTATATTCCATCCATTTTAATGATTCCCTTATTTCTGATGAGTATTTCAAAGGGAATATTTGAACTCAGAAATATAGAGCAGCACAGTGGCCTAGAAGTGGAGCTCTCACTTCATAATCAGGAGGCCATGGGTTTGATCCTAGGTAATGGCAGGTATTTCTCTCTTTGGATGCAATGAGTAAAAGTCTTCTGCGTATAGGTGTCAGGAAGGGCATCCGGCTTAGAAATGCTCGAGCTCAGTTCAGTCATCCCAACTCCACTCCAATGCAAGGGATTACAGGGTTGCTAAAAGAAAAAGAAAAACAAACTCAGAAAATTAGTGAAGATATTATGTACTAAGTCAATATAGATGGTAAAAATTGAACATCAAACATCAATCAGTGTTTGCACAACTGCAGTTTTGCGGTTGTACTATAAGGAAACTGCTTCTAATCAGGTACATATTGAGAATAGATTATAGGAATTCTAGGCAAAGGTTAGTAAGTGAAAGCCAAGGCCCATGCCAGTCCCACTGGATAGACCAAATCTGGATATCAACTTCACAGCAAGGCTAAACCTACTTTAATGAGATTGGCTGTAATAAAAGAATCTTGCAAGTTTGATTCTCCTGCACTTCTTCCTATTACTTATAGTTCACTGAATTAGGGAGGTATCTGTCTGAGCCACTTTTGAATATCACCTATCTATAGTGGATTTAAAATAAAATATATACTCTTCTATTAATTGCAAACTCATTCACCAAGGGGATTCTTACAGACTCTAAACAAACTGAAAAAGACTGAATGAGGTTAATAATTATGGAACATTGACTGACTGTTTGATAAATTAAAAAGATGAGGATGGAGAAATAAAATTTGGTATCTTGAAAATGCATATGTTGGCCACCTGAAACAATGGACAAAAGCATTCTGTAGTGTATATATTTTTTCTTTGTAAATCAAACCTATCATGACTAATAGGCACATATCATTTTTAATACTTTGTTTTTTGTCTCTTTTCTATTATCTTTTTCAGTTCAGTACATTATTCTTCTCCCTGATCTGCTAGTTGCACTAATAGTACTTCATTCTGCACTCCTTGTGTGTTTAAAAAATGCACAGGACATAATATGTATAATCTGCAGTAGATATTAGGGTGATTTGAAGTCTCAGACCATATTTTCGCCTCTAAAAACATTTGAAGCACAAATTAGATATACAAACCAGCATTAAGACCATAAACTTTCTTAATAGAAGAGAGATGTTACTCTTCTTAGTTTCTTTTTCTACGTCTCCTGATATTATAAATGGGAGGTCTTCCTTTAGCACCTGTTGTCATTCATACTCTGCAGATTTTATGAAAGAAAACAGGTGTAATAAGCTTTAATCATATATGCAATGGTTGAAAGATGCCATATGATTCTCTTGCCTTACTTCACTGTTAACACCAGGTGGCGTGATATAAAGTTAGAAAGGTACATAGTGCCCTTTGTTTTTGGTATTTTATTAATTTAATATTTATTTGACACAGGCATCTAATTTTTCAGACAGCAATCCAGGACTCAACCAATATTGCATTACAAAGTCCGGGAGGTTTCATGGGAAAGTAAAGATTATATTGAATTTTTGTGATCAGTTATATAAATTTGGAAATTCAATAGGATATGGTGTGTCACAGGAGAATTCTGCAAATTGAATGATCTGCATTTTCTTTTTATTTAGTTTTCAAATAAAAAGAAAACCTCTTTCTTGCACAGCTTTCTTGAGAAAACCTCAACATATTTTATTTTAAAAAGGAAAGCTCTTTTTAAGCACAGCATTTTCCCATGGCCTATAGTCATTTTACCTCATTTCCAGGACTTTTATTCATGTTCTGTTTCCTATTCCTCCCAAATTCTTTTCTCTGAGTCAGGTATACAAAGATATAATGAAATTCAGTCTCAGAAAATCCATCAAACATGGGGTTGTTGGTTTTTTTGCAAATATATGTGCATCTTCCAGTTTATTCAATTACGGGTTTTGAATCCTGGTTGGCTACAAAGGTAGGACCATTTATTTAGCAGAGAATTCAAAGAGCTGTGGTTATAAGATATCCCATCAGCAGAATAAAGAACAAGTAGTTATTATGTTTACTATGTTTAACCAAGTGAGGAAAAAGGCTGATGTGATGAAATTAAAATGTATTCTTTCAACAATGAAATGTCTCTCTTATTTTGGGTGAACATCTGTCTTAGGCTGGCAGTAGGGATTAAAGAGAATGCCTCCATTATGCTACATTGATTGCTTCTAGGACATCAAGTGTAATGATATCATGCCACTTTTTTTTTGTTTATCGCCATACATTTACTAAGTAGATGTAGAGACTCTGGAAAAAGTGCAGAGAAGAGCAACTAAGATAACTAAGGGGATGGAGGCTAAAAACATATGAAGAAGAGTTGCATGAATTCAGTTTGTCTAGTCTAGAGGACAGGAAGGCCTGGAGGAATGTTGTCCATGGGGTCGGGATGGGTCGGACATGACTTCGCAACTAACAACAAAAAGTCTATTGAAAAGAAGAACTAGGGGTGACATGATAGTAGTGTTCCAATATTTGGGGGGGCTACCACAAAGAAGAGGGAGTTAGCCTATTTCCCAACGCACCAGAAGGCCAAACAAGAAGCAATGGATCTAATCAAGGAGAGAAGCAACCTAAAACTAAGGAGAAACATCTTAAGAGTGAGAACAATTAACCGGCAGAACGACTTGCCTTCAGAACTTTTGGGTGCTCCATCACTGGAGGCTTTTAAGAAGAGACTGGACAGCCACTTGTCTGGAATGGTATATAGGGTCTCCTGCATGAGGAGGGGTTGGACTAGAAGACCTCCAAGATCCCTCCCAATTCTGTTAGTCTGTTATTCTGTTAAATGCATTTTGAGAGCTTCCACACAATTGTCTATGATGCCTCATTCTAGGATCACTCTGAAAAATCCAGATTGGTGTTTCATTTCCCTTGAAGTTGTAAAATGCAAAAGAGATGATGCAAGATCCATGGAAAAATAATCCATTCATATTTCTAAGTTTGTATGTAAACACTGTATGTGTCCATGCATTTCTCTGTGGGTGTAGCAAGGCTACATGAGTGCAACTCTTCACATTAGGCATTGCATGCAGCCTTTGAGGCAAAAAATAGAGAAACAAATGTGTTAAATATATAATATTAAATAAATAGGTTTGTGTGTAACTGGATGCTTAGTTTAAATAACTGTAAAGATAGCCCTTGTTTGGTGGCCACATATCAGCACTTATGGCTGTTAAGTGAAGCAATTGCTAAATGAACCTACAACTATTCTCATGAGCTTACTTCAGCTTTCATTGCTTTACAGACTTGGGAAGGTCATACATGTGAACGTTGGCTTCAAAATTACTTTTGCATCACCATCGTAATTGCAAATTGTTGACGTACAAGGCAGTTAGTAAATCAGGACTACTTCTAATAGCAAACATACATAATAATTCTAAATAGCTTCCTATCTAAATGGTTCTTCAATTTTTAATATTGACATAGTTTAATAGCAGTAGCACTTAGACTTATATACCGCTTTGTAGTACTTTACCTCCCTCTCTAAGCAGTTTACAGAGTCAGCCTATTGCCCCCAACAATCTGGGTCCTCATTTTACCCACCTTGGAAGGATGGAAGACTGAGTCAACTTTGAGCCTGGTGGGATTTGAACTGCCAAATTGTAGGCAGCTGGCTGCAGCAGAAGTAGCTTGCAGTACTGCATTCTAACCACTGTGTCACAGAGGCTCCTATTATTAATGTTATTAATGCTAAATAACAGTGCAAGAGAGTCAGTCACATTCATACTATGATGGACATACTATTCTACAAATACGTTGAAGGAGTGTAGGCCCTATGGGAGATGGGGTAGTTATATTTTGCAGCCTACGTAAGGTAGTAGGTAGGCCAAGTTATAGCTAGGAGCGCATAGTCTCTTTTATAGAACATGGCTGCTAGTTGTTATTCATGTCACAACCATAAACCGTTGCTTTTTTTTTTTTACAGTTTTACCAGATCTTTCAGGGTTTAATAAAGTTTATATGGTAAAATAGTGACTCCTTTCTTGAATGGAAAGAAAGGCAACTGCTTGGAAAGCTTTCCGTAGAGCCACTGGGTTATGGATGAGTGAGTCCTGGACATTTGCTTTCTGGCACAGTCTGTGTTCCAATGTTCAGAGTGCACTGGATATTTTTATCCACCTATTGAGTCCTTCCCATGGATCTGGCATAGGCAGATCTAGTTGTTTGCTAGTGTTAAGGGTATAGTTGCAGGATGTAAGCAGTTCCTAGTAAAGCCAACTCTTCAAAACTCTTCAAAAATGTCAGAAGGAGATAGTCAAGTGGTGGGGAGGGGAAAGTGACTGTTCCAGAGGTCATTGATAATGGTCAAGCAAAGAGTCCCTGCAAATAGCATTCCCTGGAATGCCAATGTGTAATTGTTTGAAAGCATTCCTAACCGTTATCTTCATGTAATGATCAACACACACATTTATTAACATAAATAGATAAAGCCATAATTCATATTTAGAAATGGGATTAATTTGGATGCCTATGAAAGAAATTACGGGGAAGATAATAGTTTAATAGCAATATATATAGTATATATATTGCTATTTATATGTTTTCTTAAGTTTTTGTGGGTACTTACATGTATGGTATTCAGTTTTGTTCAGGTATTTTCCCACGTCATTATAGTTGTGCTTTTAAAGTTGTAGCAACGTTTCGGCAGAATCTCATCTGCCATCATCAGGCTTCTGTATTGTGTTCATCTGTGAGTCACATCATTTAAACTTTAAAAGCACATCATTTAAACTTTAAAAGCACAACTATAATGATGTGGGAAAATACCCAAACAAAGCTAAATATCATGCTATTTATATATAATTTATATTTTTATATATTTATATATTATTTATATATAATATATATTGCATATATCCTATATATTACTAATATATAGTATATATGCCAAAATCAATGAAATACTTGTCATGCCCCTGTCGGAGTCTGAATCCAAGGAGGAAGCCGAACAGCTGACAGGGAGTGTGAGTGTGGCTCCGTTGGCTGTGGAGAAAATTGGGGAAGGGCAAAGTTTGGCTGGGCAGAGCAGGGAGAGAGGTAGAACAAGGGAGAGGGAATTCAGAGGAAGATCCAGGCCCACCCCCTCTTCATCCTAGGGCATGCAGGGAGGAATGGACAAGAGAGCAACGTGGGTTGCATGGCTTACGGGGGAGGAAAGGGCCCTGATTCCCTTCATTAGTCAAGCTGCGTGCGGAAGGCTGTTGGGAGTAAACATGACTTTATCTTGTACTGTTGTGGCTTATCTGTGTTTCTGGCGTCTTTCCAACTGTGTGAGTTTTGCCTTGCCTTAAAGTCTGAAATTCTTGCTCCTGACTTGCCAAACTAATTACTTCAGTTCGGTTTGTTTGGACTTTAAGTTACAATGTGTTAATCCTGTTTTGGACTGAATTTTCTGCAGTCAAAGGCTATTCCTGGGAGAGTTTTTCTCCAGCCAGAAGGCAACCTGGACATTGGGGGTAGAGTTGGAAATAATAAAGGGACTTTTCTTGATTATCTGACTGTGTTGCCTTTGTGCCATGCCCCGGGTCATCACAATACTGTTCCACCCTTTAAAAACAAAACCTTGCTGATTTCTTCTAGTAGAAGGCCTTACAGTTCTTTCAGTCATTTAGTTCTTACTTTTGAGTATTCATCTCTCCCTCCCTCTCTCTCTCTCTCTCTCTCTCTCTCTCTCTCTCTCTCTCTCTCTCTCTCTCTCTCTCACACACACACACACACACACACACACACACATCTGTCTGTCTATCAATCCAAAATAAGAACTCTTTTCTTTGAAACATACATCAAAATAGGTGGGCAGAGGATTGCAGTCTACCATATAGAAAGCTCCACGCAACACATATTGTTTGTGTTGAAACTGCAATAATTTTCAATAATTCATTTGCTGAAGGCTCTTTTCCTCCATTCTCACTTTGGTAAAACAATGCAAGCCACGGAAATACGGGAATACGTTTTCCCTAAAGTGAAGATTCCCGCCCCCCCTCCCAATTTGGTTTAAAGTAGTCCTCAGGGGCAGGGCTATGGAAATATAATGGCAGCTGGGTGGCTTTAAGATTACCTACAGCACACACAAAAACAGCCTAGCCTGGAAGACTCCTGGCATGTACTGTTGGGGGTCCTAGATGGCTGCCTATCATTGCGATATTTGCACTTTACTTTTTCCTGACCACAGTCAAGAGGAGCTTCTCAGCACCACCTCTGCAGCATTTGTAGAAGCTGCTGACAAGAATGAGAGGAATCATCAAGCTACATGGCTTTGGTTTGTGTTGTGGAATACTTACAACACATGCCAAAGCTGTGCAGCCTGAGCTATCTTCATTGTACACTGCATGCAAAGACTCAAGTCACATTGGTCAAATTTTATATTAAAGGCATATCCCTGAAGAAACTGAGGATTTATTATTATTTTTGGTTAGTATGCAACTCTGGCCTGTAAATTTGAATGCAATACATAATATTTTGGGGTGTTTTTTCATAAGGCAGGTGTGAAAGTTTGGATTCCCTTTCAATATTTTGCAATACTTCCTTCGGCCAAAATACTCCTGCCACATTCTTTATTTTGTTATTTTCAAGCTGTAAATATTAAGGATTCATTCCAATTTGCAAAAAGATGATGCGTTTTATTTTACCCTACAGATGGTGTAGGATATAGTTGTGTCAATGTCTGTTCAGTTAGGACTTCATCAAAGTGTATTTAAAATTTTATGTGCAGCTGAATACAGGGAGAACTTCACCCTTGGACGTCTCCCATTTCATCAGTTCTAGGCAGGCAGCAAAAACATTTGGCTTGCCAAACTGCTATTCATTGGCTAATGATCTACATCGGTTTGGTAGTTTGCATCAACTGATGCACTTCTGCAAGCTTTCCATCTTTCAGTATTTTAAGCTTTGCAAACTGTAAAAGCTGGTCAGGAAGATAAAATGGCCTTCATTTTATCTTCCTGACGTTCTCTTCACTGATGATGTAAAGCTATTCAACACCACAGAAAACACTGCTACTCTTCAAAAAGACCTCGACTATGTATCAGAATGGTCAAACAAATGGCAGCTTCAAATGTCAACAAATAAATACTTACATATTGGCAAAAAAAAAATCAGAAAATAAAATACAAGCTGAATAGTCAAGATCTTGTTGATGATCCAAACTCTGTCAAGGATCTTGGAGTACTCCTCTCTAATGACCGAAGTGCTAGAGCCCATTGTAACTACATAGCCAAAAAGGCATTAAGAGTTCTTAACCTAATCCTACATAGCTTTTTCTCTGGTAATATCACACTACTAACTAGAGCATATAAAACATTTGCTAGACCAATACTCTAATACAGCTCATCAGTCTGGAATCCACATTACGTATCTGATATTAACACAGTTGGGAAAGTCCAGAAATATTTCACAAGAAGAGTTCTCCACTTCTCTACTCGTTGCAGAATACCTTATGCCACCAGACTTGAAATTCTAGACCGAGAAAACCTAGAACTATGCCACCTTCTGTCCGATCTAAGTATAGTATATAAAATCATACATTGCAATGTCCTACCTGTCAATGAATACTTCAGCTTCAACCATAACAACACAAGACCAAACAATAGATACAAACTCAAGGTTAATCGCACCAGCTTGATTACAGGAAATATGACTTCAGCAACAGAGTGGTCAATGTCTGGAATACTTTACCTGACTCTGTGGTTTTTTCCCCAAACCCCCAAACCTTTAACCTTAGACTGTCTACTATTGACCTCACCCCTTTCCTAAGAGGTCTGTAGGGGGCCTGTATAAGCGCACCAACGTGCCTAACGTCCCTGTCGTATTATTTCTTTTTATTTTTCGTATATGTATCCATTTCATATATTCATAACTATGTTTATACTTATACCTATTATCTTGTAAGCGATTGAAAAAACAAATAAACAAAAAATAAAATAAAATAAAATTTATATTCTTAATTACTATGTGTCCACCTCCACTTTGAACATTTACAAGAAGAGATACAGCAAGAAATCATATTCCAGGCAAACAAATGTGGAATATTGTTTCCAAATCTCACAGATAGCAAAAGTGAGAAAGAATAGCTGGCCTTTTCGTCACTTCACCGAAGACTTAATGTAGGTGAAGTGCATGGATAAGTTGCTTAATAAGCCTCTTCATTCCACTTAATGTTGCAAAAACGAATGTGCTTTGCAGGATTTCTGTACATTAGGATTGCAACATAGTGTTTGCTTTAAAAACAATAACAAACACATTGAAATTCACTAATGAGGAAAAATGAACCCACACCAGGCATTTTAAAAATAAACAATGCCTATTGCTCAGAAATAACAAGTGGTGTAACTCTTTGACAGTAGGTGCTGCACCAAATTGTCCTCTCGTTTATATCCCTGTGGCTTCATTAAGACTAACTGGTGCATGAGGAGGCAGAAGTAAGTTCCTTTACAGATGATAGAAAGCTGGAACAGTAAGATCCTGGTGGAACCTGATTTAGTTGCTTTTGGTTAGTTGCATCATTTGCAGTGCAGCTGTGAATTAAAAGTTTTTCAAGAAAATCCCAACAATCTATTTTATTAACTGGAGCCATATTCCCCAGGGAGCTTCCATGGTTCACAGCAATTGTAGAAAACAAAATAGAAACATGTGGGAATATTGCTGAATACTGAAATTAAGGCTAGAGGAAATGTCTGTCATCTGTATATATTTGCTGCTATCTTTGATTGCCTTGAGTTTTGCAGTTCAAATATAGTAGTCTTAAAGCTGGCTTTGGGAAGTAAACTCATGTCCAAAGGCTGAGACGCTCGAGAATTACTGCAAGCACGTTTTTATACTCAGGTAAATGAAAAGAAGTAAAGAATGCAACCGAGGATGAAGGAGCAAAGCCATGAAAATCAGAGGCAAAGTCAGGAAGGATGTGCAGATGGTTTATTGTACAAGTTTAGCTAGTGCTTCAAAGATTTCGGTTGTTGACCAAGTCAAGTGTTAAAACTATCTTTTGACCCCAGTCATAAAGAAAAGCTATTAAGTAGAGATCTAACTTGTATGTCATGTCAGAACTCTGGCCTAAGAATGAAACTACAAGATGACCAACCAGATTGTAAGATCAATTTGCTTTTCTGCATGTGTTCCAACACAAGTGAAAATTGAGGTCCTACACAATTTCTTTCCCTGTTTTTAATTTTTCCTGAAGATAACAAAAATGAAATAATCGTGTCCCTCTATGATCTTCCTAAATGCTTCAGGAGGATCATAGCTGAAGATAAGACTACTGCAGTAGATGGAAAGTAAACTGATTTATTCTCACGCTTATAGCACTGTACTTTCTTCTTTCCCTTTTCCTGCTACAACAGAGAGAATTGAAAATATTATTCAGGAGTTTATATATTGAAAATATCATGGAAGTGGTTTTTTTCTTGCTAGTGTTTTCATGCAATTTCAAGGTCTGCCTTTTTTTCAGACCAAGCCAGCGTTGATTCATTGGTTGTGACAGGCATGTGTTGCCCAAGCCTGATGTGAATTGAGAGAGAGAGTGACTGACCCAAAGTCAAACAGCTACTTTTCATGTCTAAGATGCAACTAGTTATATAGAAACATTTTTTTTTTCTGATTCTAGAACCTCGAATTTCTCCCCCAGCATTATTCTTAACACAGCTTACATGGCATCGGAATAGATTTCCTTGCCATTATTGCTTTTAATATTTTGCAAATTATTCAACATAAAGAGCATTTCAGCAGTGTAAGATAATATACCAATATGACCTTGGTGACTTTTCCTTTGAAAAGTCCCTCAAAGGGGAAAGGATGAAGATATTGCACATGCTGTAGTTGGCAAAGAGCTCAAGCACAAAATACATGGTGTCATGGATATTATGAAAACGTGTGGGGATTTATCTTGCTTGGCCACTGATCATTAGAAATGCATGGTATTTCGTTGCTAGTATTTGGCACTGCTGAAGCAGAGAGTAGTGAAAATTCAAGCAGGGGATAAAATACAAATCCTTCCCCAAGCTGCAGAATTAAAGTAAGAGAAAAATTCATGATAAATCTTCCGAAATACAAGAGGCAAATTGCTCAGTCATCACAAATTTAACATGACAAATGCTTTGATTTAAGTGGTAGCCTTCACTGGGAGTCAAGCAAATAAAATAAAAAGAAGATATAGCACTTTTAGTAACTATTTCAGAGGTTTAAAGAACTGCACAAACTTTCTCCTGTCGTATAAATTCTCCTTAGAACAACCTTACAAAGTTGACTAGTAATTATTGATTGTACTAATTCAATTTTTTTTTGATTGTAATAATTCACATATACTGAAGAGAGAGGGGTGAGATATAATAAGAGTGTTTAGGCTATGTAAAGATTGAATAGCAGAATCATGTATTCGGAGGATTTACTTGTTGAAATTATTATAATACACTTATATGCATATTAATTCAGAAGTAAGTCCCATTGTGTTCAGTGTGATTAATTCCAATGTAAGTAAATACAAGATGTTGTTTTAACCGATTGAGGGAGTAATATATACCATCGGCTTTAACTGAACCAGCAAAGTGGCATCTTATAGCATCAATATTAATTCTCCTCGAACCTGCATGAGGAAAGTACCAAGATATAAGGATGCTGGAAAAGACAAGGAGGACAGCAAAACCAGTCCCTATACCAGTAGTCCTTGACTTACAACAGCCCATTTAGTGATAGTTCAAAGTTACAACAGCACTGAAAAGAGTGACTTATGATCATTTTTCACATTTATGACTGTTGCAGCATCCCCATAGTCACATGATCAAAATTCAGACCCTTGGCAACTAATTCATATTTATGACGATTTCAGTATCCTGGGGTCATGTGCTCACTTTTTTGTGACCTAGTCAATGGGTAAGCCATATTCACTTAACAACCATGTTACTAACTTAACAACTGCATGATTCGTTTAACAGCTGTGACAAGAAAGGTTACAAAATGAGGCAAAACTCACTTAATAGCTGTCTCGCTTAGCAACAGAAATGTTCAATTCAATTGTGGTGGTAAGCTGATGTCTCCCCGTATTTTAATCTGATGCCCATGGCATACAGCTAAGATACAACTGGAAGATATCCACTAGGTTTCAAACTTCAAAAGCAGATTTTTAAACCTACAGCTTGGTGGGCTATAAATCAGAAAAGCTAACAATATAAAATGAGAGAAACCCAAGGGTCAAAAAGCAATATTTTTCAGTTAAATTTATCTTCTTATTCTTGTTCATGAATTATTGTATTGCTCATCTGGGCTGTGGTTTATCACCAGGGGTTATGTTGATTACAGAAATTTGAAGTGATGCATTGGGGGTGAACTGGAGGGGGTAAAGCTGAAAAGTAAACAATGCTGTAGAGAGGTTTGGAACACTTTTGATAGAAAGAATAACGTGCCCTTCAGAGTCAGCTCTGAAATCCATCAGCATCAAAGCTTTACTCAGGTTTTTTTTTTTTTACACTTCTGTCTCTTTCCCTCTGTTGCCATGTTACAGACAGAGGAGAAAGACTTGCAGGAAAAAAAAAGTGTAAAACTGAATATTTAGTTGTGTTCTTATCGTGACTTCTAATACTTGTGTAAATAAAGGCCAGGAGCTTATTTGTTTTGTTCAAAAAGGAAATCTATCGCTGAACTCTTGGTATCCCACTTCTCCTTAAAAAAAGAAAAGAAAAGAAGGAGGAATTAATGCAGAGGAATTTGCTTCCCACATCAGTAGCCTTTCCTTTAAGCAGACAGTTCTTTTTCCTTTTCAGCTGGCCATCTTCCTTTGTTGTTCTGACTTTCTTTTCTTGATGCTCAAAACAATGTTCTCTCCTTTCAAAGATCCAGCCACCGCTTCATGGCACAATCCAAGGAACCTCACTTCCAAAGTTATGTTAAGGATGACGTAGCATAGAGACACTTCAATTCACACCTCCCACCTGCCGATCTTCTCTCATTTTTACTGTTTTGAAAGCTTCCTCCCAGTGAAAGGCCAACAGCTTTCAGGATGGACTGCAGAACGCCTTTTAAGCTCCCTCTGCAGGCTTCAATGCATTGGAAGCTGCTGGCCCTTTCTAACGATTTGTAGGAAGGAGACTGGGCCAAGAGTGAGCAGAGGAGCCTGTACGGAAAGAAGCAAATCCAGGAATAACATTCCCCTAAAAGTCTGATTGGCCCCTTTCATGTTGTGTTTTATACAGGGATTGAAAATCCAAACAAGTCTTTGGGCAGAGGTGTTTTCTGATCTTTTCAAATGATGAGTATTGGCTGAAACTTTTTAATATACTTTTCCAAAGTGCTGCTTAATTTTGTACCCTTTGAATTCTGTTTGCTTTTATATATAATTTTAATCTAAATTCCCTTGGGTCCCTCTGATTTGTTGGCCTTAAAAATCTAATAAAGTACTGTTATTTGCACAGTAAACCCTTTCACCATAGATCTTTCTAGTTTCATTATGCAAAATTCTCTGAATAGAATTTATATTTTATTTATATTTAGAAATGTGTGTGTATGTGTGCTCATGCCAGTGGTGGGATTCATTTTTTTTACTACTGGTTCTATGGGTGTGGCTTGGTGGGTGTGGCAGGGGAAGGATACTGTAAAATCTCCAGTCAGAGGTGGGATTTGCTGGTTCTCTGTACTACTTAAAATTTCCGCTACTGGTTCTCCGGAAATGGTCAAAACCTGCTGAATACTACCTCTGGTGTGCACGCACTCACCCACATACATATAGATAGAGAGGATTGGGTGTTGCTTGGGTTGGTTTGGCTTAGGTTGGCTTGGCTAGACAATATGAATTATATTAGAGAGATCCATTTTGGTGAGGTAAGGTATCAGGCAGGAAACTGGAAGACCATGATTTCTAGTCCCATCTTAGGCCAAGCTGTGTAAACTTGAATCAGTCACTTTGTGTTAACCCTAGGAAAGAGTCAATGGCAAATCCCCCCCCAACACCAAAAAAAAACCAGCAAGAAAACAGCAGAGACATGTTTTCCATGAACACATTTTGGGTGATGCTTAAGTGAAATACTGAGTTATTTTGCTTTCATGTCATGATTTAAGGCATCAAGATAAGTCAAGTCAATTTGTCTGGGAACTTTATTTATTTTCATATGTAGAAGGCTACTAGCGAAGTAGCCATGCTGAAGGATTATGGATTAATTAAAGCTTCATCAAATCAGACCATTGCATTCAAGACTTGCAGTGACTTATTTTAATATAGCTGTTTCTACAATATAAACTTCATAGTTTCACACATTTCAATCATATGATAGTAAACACTCACAATTTGAATTCATTTTTGCTCGAGTCAAGTAATACATTGACTTCAATACAAAAATACCTATTGTATTATTTCCTTTTTGTTAAGCAATCTCGTGTGTGTGTTTGTGTGTGTGTATGTATATATGTATAATATACATAGTCTTCATGTAAAAGTACTTGTTCATTCACATCCTCAAATACATAAATTTAATAGCACTACAATAACTCCTTATACCTTTGACAATGAACTCATTAAGCCATAGAGGGTATATGATTCTTCTTTGTATTAATACTCCTCATTGTTTTTAAAGTATTTCATTTTTTCTCTCAAATGATCTTTTTCTGTCATATACTATACCCTTATTGCTCTTAGCAACCAACCTTCAACCCCATATTCATATAAGACATTTAAAAATTCTATCCTATTCACTTTGCAATGTGCTTTTTCTAAATCAACAATAAGACATCCTGCTGGTTGCTGTCATATATTTTTCAATGACGCACAAAAAAACAAATCAAGTTTGCATGCCTCTACCTAGCATAGAAAAGTTGCTTATTGTCACTTCTTAAATGCTTTTGATCGGAAAGATGAGGTTGCCAGATTTACTCATATCTAGGCAATATGCAGTATTCCCCAATAATAAGAAGGGCACATTTTGGGCACATTTTGGTTGTTGTGCCACAAACTTAGTGCTACCCAAAGCTTGCTTATGCTATTCTCCACAAGCTAAGATTATTTGAGTGCAGGATATCCTGAAACTCAATGGTTGCCTCCCATCAATCAAAAGAAACATGCAATATATTAACCCATAGCAATGTAGTCTGGAAATTTTTCTGAAATGTCATAAATATAGAAGGATTGATAGAAGGGAATATTTGTAGTTCAAGGTTGAACTCTGGTGTCTTTGGTGCTCTTTGAGCTTGGTGGTTTCCTTGTAGACATTTCATTGCCAAACTAGATAATACCTCTATCTGTCTCATCACATGGCACCTGGGAAGACTCAACCAAGCTTGGGACTCAAGACAACCTACAAAGTTACCCCTGCATGGGCCCACAGGAATCTGACAACCAATCAGGATACATTTCTTGCCACAGGAACAGAAGCAAGTTCAAAGCTCAACAGAGGTTATAAATCTCTCTCCCTCTCTCACCCATGTGCTTTTTTTTTTGCCCAGGACCTCAATGTGGTTCTGTCCACATGTTTTGGCTCCTTTCACTCAATGCACTGAAAAACTGATTACAACTTGCCACCTATGAGCAGACTGCCTATAGAGGTAGACTTTGAATGGACAAGTTTAATGAAATATGAGGCTTGTTTAAACAAAATAAAGTAGGTTTAAAAACTTCTTGGTCATATACATATATTAGAAACATATATGTACTTTAATAATAATTGCATTAGGAAACCATAGAACAGCTAAAATGACAGATTATACCTTTTTTTCTTTTTTTGTATTTCACTTTATAAAGCTCTCTTTTTTTCCTTTGACAATGCATGTATTTTTATCGTGGAGATTTTTTATGTTTCTTTGTCATTATTTTAAAGTGAAGGAAGGAAGAAGAGAAGGGAGAAAGAGAGAGAGAGAATTCCTCAGTCAGTCTGGTGACTGGGGAATTTTGGGAGTTGAAGTCCACCTAATCTTAAAGTTGCCATGGTTGAAAAATACTGGCCTAAACATAGAAGTTGTAGTTGACTAAAACAGAGCAGCACTGCTGAGGGGCAATAGATCCCAGGCTTTATCTTTAAGAAGTACTAGGAAGTAAGAGATAATTTGTATGAACAAAATTATTGATCCTTCAATGAGGCAGTGGGAAGAGAATAAAAGTTGCAGGAAGATTGCTAGGGAAAAATAGTTGCACAAATTCTTAGGCTAATTTGAAGGTGGCCAACCTCTTGTGTGTTTTGTTTCCAAGGCAGCAGGAAAAGCAGATTTTTTTTTTAAAAAAAGTGTCATAGCTCCTAGAAATAATTATATGGGGCTGTAAATTGAAAAGATGTTTTAACATTTTTCTAGAATTAAGTGGCATTCTGTTTGCTGCATCCTTTGTTATGAAGCAACGTAAGAGGAAATCTCACTAAATGTATTAAACCGTATAGCCAAGGAGAGATTTCCATTGTTCCTTTACTAATCAAGGATTTACTGTCAAAGCATCTTGCTGCTTATCTTTGATGCAGGGAGGCTTGTGCTGGTTCAGCAGATTAACGATAAGTTAGATAGCAAGAAAAGTGTCCTCTGTAGTTCTTTGTTCAATAAACAGGCAGGCAAAGTGGAGAAATTCTCCGATATTTAGATGAAGGACATAACTGATTTAGGCATGTGTTTAATCTCCAAACACCCACAAGGTACTTGGAGACCGGCCCAGTAGTTATTGAAAACAAAAGCCGGTATACCCAATAAACTGATTCAATGTGAGTCCTTTAACATGAATTTTATATGTTGAATAAAAAATTAGATCAATCACAGCATTCCAATATTGTACAAATATCCACATAACAAATATGCATTGACAAAGGTGTTTGGTACAAGCAACTTTGACATCAATACATGTGAGTGTCTGAATTGAGGGAGAGGGGCAGGCCAGGGAGCAAGGGATGCCATAATGGCAGTGTACAAATGATACAAATTAGGTCATTTTTGCACCGATTGCATAGTTCACATCATTTATTGGACAGTATCATGATGCACCTGACCTTACACCTCACCCTTTGCTCCTTAGTATCATATGCACTGATTTATAGAACCTCAGTGTTGTACATTATTATAGCATAGCCCCATCACACTACAAGTGTAATCAAACAGAAGCATAAAATATGGGATTCTCCATATAGTATGAGCCATAAGTTTGGATTCTTGTACCTCTGAGGCAAGACTGGTTTTAATAAATGAAGCAGAGTCATTAAAATTATAAAAAAGATTTTGTATTAATACATAAGGTTATTTTAGAAATCATGTACTGTAAAATTTGGCTACCAACATTTTGGAGGTCTTTTAAGATCTATATCCAGCTTAATCCCCTTGAGAGCCACCTAAGATTTCTTAGTGTGCACATCTACCATAAATAAATGACAATATTTTGCAGCTGGTCTTGTTACAGGATTTGGCAGTACAAATTGTGATTTTCCAAAGGTTGTAATATATTAAAAAAAAAAACCACTAGTTTTAAAAAAAGACTTAATAGAATAACTCTCTTTGGTAACCTTGATTATTAAGAGCACCAATTTTTGTTTTGAAAAGTTAGAATTTTACTTTATGCTGAACCACTTAATCACCATTAGCAGAAAAATCATAATAAAAATAAGAACGGCCAGAAGCTATATACTATTACAAAACCCAGAATTCTTACATACATAATAATGGGGACCAGAAACCTATTTCTTAGTTGCTCAATGAAATATTTTTTTATGTGCATAAAGCATGAAAGAACAGGAGGGAGATTATTTCAGCCCTTAAACTGTCCCATGTTCCAATCTACTGTGTAATAATGATAAATATCCCCTTCTACCCCATTGAAGTTCTCTCCCTCCTTTTATTTTTTCCTTGGCATGTAACTTTCCTTCCTGTTCCTCTAAGATTGTCAAGCCTCCTGGGGACCACAAAGATGTCAGTGATAACACCCTGATAATGATTCTGCTGAGTGGCATTTTTCACAGCAACTAACTTCTTTCAGAACCAAGATGAAACAGTTTTAAAATTCATCATTTACACAGGGATTCTTTTCTTGACACATACTATGACGCCAAATAATAGGAATATTTTTTTAAACCCTCTTTTCTGTATCTGTGTGTGTAAATAATGATTTGTAAAAGGAATTCAACTGAAACTCCTTTGGCAACTCGTTCTATTTTAGTGTTTTGAGAGAAATTGACAAAGTCATTCTTAGTCAAAAATGTATTCAGTGATGTCCCTGGGGTGATACAAAAGGTGCACAATAATGCAAATAGCAACTCCTGGACTTTTTTTTTTTTTGTATCAATGTTGTGACATAACAAAATTATGCAAAAGGAGTGGACCTTGAAGCATGATACTGCAGATTGTCCTAATTTAACAACAAATAATGGGACCAGTGATTCAATCTTTAAACAAAACAGTCACTAAGGGAAACAGTGACCGTACTTATGATTTTACTCCAGCTTTCCTTTGCTTTAGAGATCTGAAGAGTTGTTTATGCAAAAGTTCTCATAAACTTACCCCATCATCTCTGTTGTAACTGTGAAAGATGCTGAATCTGTCTGCAGACTATTGTTCTCTTGGCTTCGTCTTAAGTTATTCGTCTTTCCTTATTAATAAATCCTTCTATACCAATTGTATAACACAATTTTATTATAGAAAAAATAATTTTGTAGATAACAAAGTCCAAGGCATGAAGCAATTTAATGATAAAGGAAGAGAACACTGTAAAGTGTTAGTTATACACATGCACACTCAATGGAGTATCTGAGTAAGCATACTGAATCAAGTGAGTTAAGAACATACTAAATTTTACTTACTTTTAGAGTAAAACATGTCCAATGAAACTCTACAAAGAGTTTTTAACAAAGTAAACAGGAATGGTTTGAGAGAGGCATTTTTACATAAAGCTCTTGTCACTATTCCAACTTTCAAGACAATCTCCTCATTACACAGTTATTGTTACTTTGGGATACTGTAGTTCCAATTAAATGTTTCCTTCCATTAATATCTTTTTCAGCCATCGTATTCCATTACAACATCTGACAATAGAAATTTGAGATTGTCAGAAGTTCGTAAAGGCAAAATGAAGGTAGATTTCAACAGCAAGAATGCACTGGTGCATTCAGTGCAAATGCAAACCAGGATCTGTAAGTATAGTACCAAAACCTAAGCCAAATTTTCGGAGGAATCTGAATCAAACCAGCTATTATGTTCTACCAGTTTTCCCACCCTGATTAATTCTGAGTTTGTTGGAAATACAAGTCTCATAATTTCCTATTATGTTTGGCACTGGCATGATAGCAAGAACTTTGGCAATTGCTATTCTAATGTTGTAAGCTGAAATATGTATGCTACCTTGCTCATGGAGGTTTATTTAATGACATGTCTTCTGTTCCTCTAAGCATTGGCTGTGGGTTATGGAAACTGAAAAAAAGATTGTGTGTACAGTATCTATTGGGAGAGCCAATTTAGTGGAGTGGTTAAGACATCAGATTAGAAAGCGGGAGACCATGAGTTGTAGTCCCACCTCGGGCACAAAGCCAATTGGTGATCTTGGGTTAGACCTTCTGTCTCAGCCCTAGGAAAGAGGCAATGGCAAACCACTTCTGAAAATCTTGCCAGGAAAACTGCAGGAGCTCATGCATGCAGTCGCCAGAAGTCAAAAAATATACTTGAAAGCACACACAAACATAAAAATGCATTTGGGAAATATTGCTTCCAATTTTCATCTGCTAAAGTAACCGTGGATATTGATTTATGCTTATTTTCCTACTTGGGATAGCACTAGATAGTAATAAGGTTTATTTATACACGTGCTCTGCTTTTGTTCTTAGGAGATAGGTGCACAGCTGTTCAAACAGTAATATGAGCACAGACAATCCTTTAATAAGTATCAAGCAGATAGAATAGGATTTATCTTCTTGATAAAGTGGTATAACCTTGAAACAAGTTGTAAATATAGTATTAGGGCAGCTGCCTTTTTGGTTTTGCCTTTGATCTAACAACTCTTCTTGTTCTTTTAACTCTTATTCTTGTCCTACTATGTACATACTATGGGATGAGGATGATAATGTTGACAATGATGATGATTTGGATGACGAAATTCAGGATCATGAAGTTATTTTTCAGAAAAGAATATTATTTATTGTGTAAACCACTGATCTATTGCCAAATTGAAGAAAGCAGAAGGCACTGGATATATTTTAAGTCAGTTCTCTGATCTTTTGGATCAATGAAAGAAGAAATAAGTGCAAAAATGTTGATTGGTTTTCCATCTCTGGAAGTAGAAAATTATTAGTCTGAATAATCAATAATTTACTCTCTCCTCCCCTATTAATAGCATTTGTGAACTTTACAAAATTGTGTGTCTGTGCATTCACAGCTGTGTATATGTATATACGTGTCTCTGTGGATGGAAAGAGAGAGAGAGAGATGATACTTAGGAACATATATTACAAAAAGCCTGTGAGAAGTGACTTAGACTAATTCCAATAACCTGATTTGCACTGCAGAGGTAACATAGTTCACTTTACGGGGGGGAGTGAGTTCACTCCAACAAAAAAAATTGTGCGACCTTGAATGGTTTCACTGTGTGGTTTCCATGCTGATTGCAGGATTGACCAGAATTACTTCTTGCGGTTTTAATCTCACAGCAAAAGCAGAATGTTTGAAATAGAAAATATTGGATTAACTGGATTCTCCCCCTCCCCTGCTTTTTTAAGAATGCTGTGGAAAAAAAAGTACACAGGGTCATTAGCAATGCCTCAATATAAATGTTTACATATTAGGAAGCAAAGGATCTTACGGTGACCCATATCTGAGAAAATGGTCATTGTATATTGACATGAATGTGAAAAAAATTAATCTCTTCTGAATAATGAGTTGGTAAATTAGAAGAGCAGAATCATGCCTTCTTGTGTGGACAATAAAAGTTTAAAGTTTTTTCTTTAGTGTAAGGAAAGTAAGCTTTTTTCAAGATCTCTTTAAAAATTCTATTGTTTTTAAGTGGTTCTACTCTATCTGATTGACTATCCCCAGAGAATGATTTCGGCAAGTTGTTATTTGACCCATGGTATTTCCAAACTTCATTCTAAAGTTGATCTGGAACCATTTGAAATGATGCTAAGTATGATCTCATCTTGAATTTAGGTAAAAATTCACAGAAAAATGCAAGAATTGAGAATAACGTTGTTTTAAAAATCCTTATTGAATTGACCGTGTTAACAGTTAACCATTAGGCTAAAAGTTCTCCATCTCCAAAAATTCTCCAATGAAAGCAGGCAGTTCATCTTTTAGACACTAGTGAAAGATAAGACTTTTTGCACTTAGTGTAAATTATATCTTATCTTTCTATGGTTGTATGCCTAAAATATGGCAGTTGCACAAAAACATGGACCTGCAGTAAAAAAGAAACATTCTAATGAGAGAAAACATTCCAGATTCCACTTATGCTTCAAAAAAAGTACAAAATGAGTGAGAAAGAAGTGGAAATAGCCCCAAAGAGCAGGAGCCATAGCATCTGTCAAATTATTGTTCAACTTTATGATCCCTACTTCACCATCTTTCAGGTCACTGTGCAGAAAGGGATGTGTCCAAGTTGGACATTGATGAAATATGTATTTTTAGAAACAAAATTTGTTATGAAGCCTTATTATCTCATATTAGGCATAATTACATGACATAATAATTAAAACAGTCACAATATTCATAATTGTGAGCATAAATTTAGTTTAATACTGTAAAAAAGATAACCTTACTGATGATATCAGACTGGGAAAACATAGAACAATGGCAAAATTAACAGCATAGATACATAATAGTGATACATTTTGGAACAGTTCAGTGTCTAGATGAGACAGAGCTAAACAAAGAATTAACTTTTACTTCCTGAAAGTCTCTAGTGGGGAAAATTTGAAACGATGCTAAGTATGATCTCATCTTGAATAGCATTAGTGGGATAGTAGAATGAGTAAAAAACAACACAATACATTTTGGAGTCTTTAGAAGCCATTCAACAGCACATAAATCTATCTGTCTGTATTGACAGTAAAGAAGGTGTCCTAGAGAGATTTTAATTACTCTCCTTGAATCCCAGCATCCAATCCTGAGACTGTTCATGGAAATAGAGAAAGCAATCTGTTGTGTCTAAAGTGAATGATTTAACTTGCGGGGAATTTCCTCTTTTGCATCTGAAGAGACTTTAGTATGTATGAGGCCACCAAATTTGCCTTGCAGCAGTGTAATGCAACAATTTGAGTGTTGCCCAGTTTTGTCAGTTTATTTTATTTTAACCACTTGTTCTTTTTCAAAGCACATGTCCAGAATTTGTTGCTCAACTCGAATGTCTGCCTAAGTCTAAATGGAAGTGATAGATCTGGCTTCCAATTTTGGAACAAAAGCCTCAACATCTTTTTTTTTCTCCCATGAGCTGTTCAGAGCATCCAGTAGTGGAAGGTGCTTCAGTCTCTGCATGTCTAGGCTGGGCTTAATTTGTGGAACGCTCCTCCTCCTCCATGGGACTCCTCCCCAGCGTTCCCCAGTTTTGGCTCAGCCTCGTTGTGGATAGGCACAAATTTATGCCCTCCAGCAGTACATCGTTATCCCACCTGGGACCTTAACAAGGTCCTCGTCGCACTCACTAAGGGCCCTTTCGAACCCTTGAAATCGTCAAGTCTCCAATTTCTGACATATAAAATAGTTTTCCTTGTAGCGATCACTTCTACTCGTCATATTTTGGAACTTGCAGCTTTGTCTATCAGACAATATATTTGTGTTTTCCATTCTGACCGGGTGGTCCTTCGTCCTGATTCTACGTTTATTCCCAAAATTAACTCGGTTTTTCATAGAGCACAAGAGCTGATACTTCCTAATTTTTGTCCCAGACCATCCCAAGGGTTGGAACTACAATGGCATAGGCTTGATGTGAGGCGAGCATTGCAAATATATATTAACCACACAGCAACTTTCAGAAAAATGGAAGCCTTATTTGTGTCATTTCAGCCCAACACTCAGGGATGCAAGGTCTCATCTTCTACAATAGGCCGTTGGCTATGGGCTGCGATAGCGAAAATGTATCAGACTCAATCACTGCAGGTGCCCAGGGGCATAACAGCTCGTTCAACAAGGAGTGCCGCAACATCGGCAGCATGGGCCACACAGGCACCAATAACTGAAATTTGTCGAGCTGCAACCTGGGCCTCTACATCGCCATTCATTAGGCATTATAAAATAGATGTGTTTGCATTCGCTGAGGCCTCATTTGGCAGAAGAGTTCTGCAATGGGTCCACAGGGACCAGGAGGGGTTTCCAGGCCAGACGGAGTCCCTCCTGTAGGACAGGCCAAGCTTTGGTATGTCCCACTACTGGATGCTCTGAACAGCTCATGGGAGAAAGGGCGTTGGTACTTACCTGACACGCCCGTTCTCTTTGAGCTGTGAAGACCCACCCTTTTTCCATCTGGTGGGGTCCTGTTTCAGCCAACGAATTTGTTAGGGCATTGAGGACGAGGGCGTTTATTTCTCTCATCTTCGCCCAAACTGGGGAACGCTGGGGAGGAGTCCCATGGAGGAGGAGGAGCGTTCCACAAATTAAGCCCAGCCTAGACATGCAGAGACTGAAGCACCTCCCACTACTGGATGCTCTGAACAGCTCAAAGAGAATGGGCGTGTCAGGTAAGTACCAACGCCCTTTTTCAGCAATACCAAACAAAGTGATAACAATTTGTGTTGTATAAAGGCACCATAAATGTCATTGAATTTTCCCATGATTTCTCTCTATTTGGATTCTGTATCTCATTTTTTTAAAACTTTATTTCCCTTGAGGTTGTAGCAGGTGATTTAGCAAGTTTTACTCGAAACACACAATGAGAGAGTAAAAAGGAATCCAGACTTTCATTTAACTCTTCCCTGACACCAACTGTACAACTTCTGTTATTTACTTTGTCTATTTACTGATATTATGTTTTGCATCATTTTTTTCTTTTCTTCCTTGTTTAATTTGTGTTGTCTATTTTAAATAAAAAGAATTAAAAAACAATACAAAACCTAACAGCCCAATTCTCCCTTCCCATTTCCACACATATCCCATGGACCCATAGGAATTTCAAAATATTGAAATACTGTGAAAATATCATAGAATGGTTCTTCAAAAACATGCAGGGCGTTACAAGTTATCACTCCAGCATAATTCCATCCATTTGTTTGGCTAGCACTAGTTTTTAGCTGATCCTACCTCTGATTTGCAAACCAGAGAAAGAATGGTTAATGAGAATTCAAATAGCACAACAAACTCAAGGGCAGTGGGATTTAAAATGTGGATAAGAAACTGGTAGCACATATCCCTGGTCTATAACCTAAGGCAATTTTAGCTGTTTCTCTTTCTTAGAAGCTCTAACTAATCTTAATCAATGTAAATTTTAAAAACAAAATTCTCTCTCCCTCCCTCCCTCTCTTCCTACCTCTCTCTCTCTCTCTCTTTCTCTCTCTCTCTCTCTCTGTGTGTGTGTGTGTGCGCGCGCATGTGTGTGTGAAGCCCAGAACTTCCTCAGTATGTCATTCCTTGTATCCTTTGATACCTTGATCAAAAGCTACAAGGAGGAAAATTGTTTTAGTAAAGTCAGTCATGACTCAATTCAGATCTCTTTCTTTGCTGGAAATTACTTCCATTTGAGATTTCACTTTTCTGATGTCTTTTCATCAGCAGCTTAAAATATTTATGTCTTTTTAAGGCTTTCCTATTTAGCTAATGGACTCACTGATGTAATGTTTCCTTTGCTTTTGATGATCTGGCTGACGTTTTGTTAATTTTTACTCATAAATGGAGTTGTTCCTCTGATTTAGTTTGAAGGGTGGGGTAGACAAATTATTTTCATTTAGATGATTTCCTCGTGCTTTTACTCATATTTTGCTGATGGAGGAGGTGCCTTCAAATCAGGTTTCATTCCTGGACAGATCCTCCAGTTTTCTTGCCAAGATTTCAGAAGTGGCTTGCCATTGCCTCCTTCCCAGGGCTGAGAGAAAGTGACTAACAAAGGTCATTCAGCAGGCTTTGTGCCTAAGATGGGACAAGAACTCTTATTCAATCAATCAAGCAAGCAAGCAAGCAAGCAATCAGAATAGAGCTGGAAGGGACCTTGGAGGTTTTAAAGTCCAGGCAGGAGATCCTATACCATTTCAGACAAGTGACCATCCAGTCCCTTCTTAAAATCTTCTAGTGATGAAGCACCCACAACTTCTGGCTGGAAGCTGCTCAACTGGTTAATTGTCCTCACTGTTGGGAAGTTTCTCCATAGTTCCAGGTTGCTCATCTTTTGATTAGTTTCTATCCATTGTTACTTTTCTTGCCTTCTGGTACTTTGGTAAATAAATTGACCCCCTCCTCTATGTGGCAGCATCTCAAATACTGGAATACTGCTATCATATCCCCCCTGGTTCTTCTTCTCTCTAGACTAGCCATACCCAGTTCCTGCAGCCATTCTTCATATATTTTTGTCTCTGGGCCCTTAATCATCTTAGTTGCTCTTCTCTGCACTTTTTCCAAAGTCTCAACATCTTTTTTGTAAAGTAGTGACCCAAACTGGATGCGGTATTCCATTATACGTTAACCACAACATCCAAGTAGGTCTTTTTATTTTGCTATATTTCTCCATTTATTTTTAAAACTACCCACTTGTTATTCTAGTTAAAATATAACTTTCAACATTTTTAAACATGTACTTCCTAATATTAGAGTCTACAAATATTTTTTTACACATCTATTTTAATTTATCTATTCTGTCTAGAGATACACTGCAATTTTTGTAAGAGAATTGCAAAGCCTGGCCAATAGTTAACTTCTATTCCACATATTAGTCCAAAAGTTATCACATCATATTATCTAGAATACGATGCAAATTCCTCAAGTCATTTTGTGTGCATTTACATTTTAAAAAGTAACAGAAAATGAAGCATTTGAAATGACTAATATAGTTTATCAGAACATTTTCATTGCTGAAGGGGCAGTTTTATTATGGAGCATAAATATTCATGAGGAAATTAGCTTATACAATAAAAATACAAGAGTATCCTCACCATGGTCTATATGCATACAGGTAGTTCTCAACTTATGACCAGTGGCTTAGTGGCTATTTGAAGTTACAACGAAGTCAAAAAAAGGTACTTATGAGCTGGATTCAAAGTTCTACTGGCCATCTTTCCCTCGGTCCTATGGTAACTTGATCATATTTTGACCACTCCACAATGAGTCCACACTTACAGCTGTTTGCAGTGTCCTGCAGTCACATGACTTCAATTTGTGATGAGTTTTTTGGTGTTTATTTTCATCCCAAAAATACATGGATTGTGGACAATGAGTTCCCTGATGGCTGTGGTGTCTGCTGTATGACCATTATGTTCAATTAACAATGGCTGCAAAAAAAAGGGGGGAGGGTAAATTGGGCGAAGGTATGTAATGCCCAGATTAAAGGCTGGCATGGCTTAGATCATAATTGAGGGCTCAAATATGGTTGAGGTCTACCTGTAATTAATAAAAACAATGCAACAATTTGGCCATGGCTGTTTACCTTTGAATGGAAATGGAAATGAGTTTGGAGGGATTGCGAACAATTTAGAGAATTTGGCTCATTACTGTTAAAAGCTTTCTGGCCTGATAAATTAATGATAATAATTGATAATAGTCATTCGCAACTGTTATGCGTGTTTGTTTTATTCTAAACTGCCTAGAATCACAGAAAAGTGTGAAGGATAGCTACATAAATCAAGTAAATAAATATTTTCAATTATAAAGCAGACTTTCTGCTATTCATCCTAAAGTTCAGTCATTTCACTCATATCATTTCGCCTATTGCTTCTTGGAACATTGTGGAGATCCTTGGAATACGTTGTCACTCTTAGGGGCTGTGTGCACTGTACTGTAATAGTTTCACATGCAGGTATATTTCTCTAAAGTGCAGCATGAAAAAGCAGACAAGTAATTATTAGAACTGCCATTCCGAGTCCTTAGTTAAAGCCTAGAAAATTGAAGAAATTCCAAAGAATGGGTTGCAAAACTATTTCTTGAACTTCACAGTGAATTTAATATCCATTCTTCAGCATTAAGGTGAGCAGCAACAAATAATAGTGTTCCGACCCAGGCTTCGTCACACTTAATAAAACACAAACTGAATTTAAAGTAAAACCTTGTTTAATCTGACACTGGGTATTACTTGCATTCCCAGCCAAAACTCATTAGGCACAGTTCCTCCAGATAAGAGCGCGCTTTTCAGTGCTGTCGAATGCTGCCAAGAAACAGAAGTCCAATTAAGGCTAACATAAACCAACCCAAAAGCCCAGAAAAAAACTGACCAGAGTACAGAGCTTCATGAAGGACTTGGAGATTACTGAACTGCTTTGCTTCCTGCAAAGCTCTTTGTCATTGAGGACTGTCTTTTATCCCTGATGGGAGGGGAAATCATCTACCAGCCTTACTCCTGAGTCTTTCCTTCTGCTTCAGCTGCGCTCACATTCTAGCAGGTCTGCACACATGTGCACTGGGAACAGGCTCCCCGGGGTCCTCTGCTTCGCTGCTACCAGACTCCAAAGGCTCCGAAGGCAGCACCCCACTCTCAGATGGTCCTAGCCCCATCCCTGCATCAGATGCAGGATCCTCGTCCAAGTCCTCGCCAGACTCCCTGACTGGTTCCCTTTCATCCCCACTGTCTGATACTTTTGCTGTCTGCACCGGCTGCCAGTGAACCACAACAAATAGCCCTGCATGGGTGTGTGTATATATCCATGCGTAGGAATGAGTCTGAAGAACCTAAGAAAAGTTGGCCCAGAAGAATGTAAAAAAGTTATGCAACAACAAAATTAACACTGTACTCACCATCTCCTCAGGTCCAACTGCCTGGTCTTCCCTTGGCCATTCATTGATGTCTTCATTTTCATTTCATTTTTATTTGTTGATGGTGGGCTTTTTCCTCTCTCACAGGCATTTCAAATGTCCAGACAGTTATAAATAAACAAGGGATGTTTGTCCTCTTTGAAATAAAAACTCAGTCTGTTCCTCTTACCCCAAGTCCAAGAGCATGATATTGTCTTTGAAGTAAAAAATGAACTGGATTTCTTTTTTTGAGGGATCAAAGGGTATGTTGAAAATTTGAGCTAATTTAAGCTAATTACGTACATTATTAGTATGAGCATCTCATTTTCCACAGCAGGTGAATAGGCAGTTAGGGCTAAATTGCCTCTGCATTGCTATTTCACATCAGTTGAAGCATAATACTTAGCACTATTAAATAACTATACGCCAGCAGAATTCACCATCATTAGTTAATTATTTAACTTAGTTGAATACTATTTAAGTCTTGTATTGAAGCTAATTTACAGCTATGGTAGCTGTTAGTAGCTGCAAAATGTTTGCACAAACCATTAGTCACAGCTAAAGGAAGTTTTAATGTTTTCCAAGAGAAACCAAGAAAGATGAAGAAAAGAAAAGAGAAAAAAATGTGCACATTATATAAATTCAGCAGATCTGTATTTTTGTTTCTTTTCCTACTTACTTTCTTCAGGGAACTAAAACCCCACACCCAACCAGCCTGTCAGCTGGAAGTCATACCTAACCATTCCTAGAATTAATGCCTACATATTGCATATATTTTAAAGCATAGTTCGGTTTCATGAGACCAGGGCCATGAAGCAGCTCTTTAAAAGAAAAAGAAAAGAAATTAAAACTGCTTGGAAGCAAATCCTAGCTCAAATAAAAATAAAGAATCAGATACATTGCCTTGAAACACAAAGAATGTCATTTTTTTCCCCCAGAGTTTGTCCATTTGCTATTAATTTTGGGGGAAAATATTTATTGATTTGAATATTTCACATTGGTTGCTTGGCATCTTAAAATATTTTTTCTCTCTTGAACAATTATCACGCTTTGTGAATAACTTATTATGTTCAGACAAGGATCCAGAGTGTTGAGAGCTCCCCATAAAGAACTGAATTGAAGCAATATATATGGATGATTAATAACCCCTGTTGAAATAATGACTCTCGCTGACCTGAAATCTCAGCAGATAATATGCTTGGAAGAGTTTGGTGACCTTTATGGGCATAGAAACATTTCATGTCATTTTGCAGTGGTTTCAGCAGCCCCCTCCCCACCCCCCATCATTTAAGAGACCTATAGCATTGTTTGAAGAAGTAGCTTTTACTAGGAAAAAAAAATCAAAATTGTGGAAGCAATTCTACAATTCACTTGCATGAGAAAAACAATATAAGAAGCTCAGATGGCTTATTTTAGGATAAAGTATTAAGTTATGGGCCCTACAGATAAGAATTTCAATGTTATAACATGCCTTAAGTAGATCTTACACTTAATTATGTTAGTACTTTTTTGAAGCTAGACAAGCTGATAGCCAGCACCGTATCTCATGGTAGCGAAATTATGTACAACTAGTCCTCGACTTACAACCACAATGGAACCCAAAATTTTTGTGATTGAGACATTCGTTTAGCGAGTTTTGCCCCATTTTACAATCTTTCTTACCACAGTTGTTAAGTGAATCACTGCACTTGATAAGTTAGTAACCTGGTTGTTAAGTTAATCTTGTTTCCGCATTGATTTGCTTGTCAGAAGGTCGCAAAAGGTGATCACATAAACTTGGGATACAGCAATAGGCATCAATATGAGCCAGTTGCCAAGCATCAAGAACTGTGGTAGAATTCTACCGTTTCGGCCCGGTTCTGCCGAGCTGGTAATGGCGATGAGCAGCAGAGACTGAACCGGTTTTTCCCGGCACTTTGCTGTTGGGCCCACCTGCCCATCTCGGCTTCCATACTCACCTTTATCCTCTGCTTCTAAAGCGCAGCTGCTTTGTGCGGCACAGAAGAAGTGACCGGGAGTGTGCAGGCTTGCAAGAGGTGAGTTGGAATGCCTCTGCGCCTGTGCAAAGTGCGCATTTGGTACATACACACATGCAAAGTGCGTGCATGCATGTGCATGCAAAGTGTGTGCACGCATGCAAAGCGCGCCCATCAAGCCACACCCGCCGAACTGGTGGTAGACAATTTTGAAACACACCACTGATCAAGAGCCGCGGTGGTGCAGCATTATTATTATTATTATTATTATTATTATTATTATTATTATTATTGGTAGTGGTAGTGGTAGTGGTAGTGGTAGTGGTAGTGGTAGTAGAATGCAGTACTGCAGGCTATTTCTGTTGACTGCTGGCTGACTGCAATTTGGCAGTTCAAATCTCACCAGACTCATGGTTGATTCAGGGGCATTAAGTTGTTTCTGTAAACCGCTTTAGAGAGGGCTCTAAAGCATTGTGAAGTGGTATATAAGTCTAAGTGCTATTGCTATCTGAATTTTGATCACATAACCGTGGTTATGTTACAATGGTCGTAACTATGAAAAATGGTCATAACTCACTTTTTTCAGTGCTATTGTAACTTTGAATGGTCACTAAATGGACTGTTGTAAATCGAGGGTTACCTGCATTAGTTTTTTTAAAAGAAAAATACTTTTGTCTATCCTTAATATTTCAGGATTCATTTTAATTAGGTGGCCTCTGGTTCTAGTAATTTTGGGAAGGAGTAAATTGCTCTCTTTGACTATTTTATTCACTCCATGCCTAATTTTGTAAACACCTTGGTTATGTCCCTTCTCACTTGCCTCTTTTGTAAAGTAAAAAAAAAAAATCCACAAGTTGTAAGCTCTTCTTCCACAGAAGCTGCTTCAGCCCACTGAATATCTTACCTGACCTCCTCTGAACATTCTCTTTTTATAATCTTAAAGTTTCACTATATCCTTTTTTTTTTGTGGTGCAACAAGAACTGCACACAAAATTCCGAATGCAGATGCCCCATTGATTTATGAAAGGGCATTACAATATTGGCATCTCTATTTTCAATACTGTTTCTTATTATCACTAATGTGCTCTTGGCTTTCTTACAGCAGAGGCACACTGTGTCGGCGCCTTCACTGAACTGTTCGACGGATTCTAAGAAATATACTAGTTTATTGCAGCCATACTGTGCAAGAACTATATTTTTCTTCTTTATTTTACTTATTATGTATGTATGCCAGGCATGCATAGTTGGCGTGTATGTGTGTGTGTTTGTGTGTGTGTTTGAGGCTTCTCCCTTTTATTTTTACTAATGAGATCATTGTGCTATATGATGATCACCTTCCACAGCCAGACAGGAGAACAACAGCTCTTTCTGTCAGCCCTGGAGCCATTTTCCCCTGGCACCTTCAGGGCTGCCACAGCAGAGTAGAGCTGAGTTGTGGAAATGGGAGGACAGAGGTAGAGATAGCTGGGGGATTGCAGCCATAATAAAATTCTTTCCTCTGAGAACCCAGGATTTTCCCACCAGGTGTAAGGAGATGGGATATGGGACCAGCTGATCCTTGGACTGTGATCTGATTGGACCATGTGTTGGATTGCATGGGCAGGGGAAGAAAAACTTAACTTGGGGGAAACCCGGCGGGTATTTAGAGCCGGGTTTCCCCAGACTTGCCAATATGACATACCTAATAAATCTATACTTCGAGGAATATGCCTGCCTTTGAGTTTTGATTCCATTGGGTGTGTTCCTTGGAACCCTGACACTATCACTAAAGCAAGTGATATTAGATGTATTCTTCCCCCATCCATGACAACAAATCACCGGGTTTAATATCACTACTTAACTACTGGAAAATATATAGCACTGTATAGCATTCTCTGCATTATTTGCATATTGCCCCAACAATCTGTGCATCCTACAGGTACAAAAACAAGGAGAGATGCTAGCATTAGTTGCTTCTTTCTCCATGTCAGGGAAATGATGATTTAATAGCTGACCAGCTGCTGTAAGGTTGTAATGCTGTAATACTGTAATGTTGTAACGATGATGCAATGGTAGCAATGAGTCAGCAGGGTTATTTGACTGCTACCACTTTAAGAGGCTCTATTATAAGTGAGACCCTGTGAGGGCGTATTTTACTCTCTGTGTGTGCTTCCGTGGTGTAGCTGATTACTGATTGCTGTTTGTTCAAGGCCTGTATCAAAGTACTTGTATATATATATATAAGGAATATACATCCCTATATACATATATATAGGGATAAAACTACTATATGTAAATACAAACCTGTGTGCTGTATTTGCTCCTGGGTTGTCTCACCTAGTCACACTGTGTACACTCTGACACTGCATATACAGTATACAGTAGTTTCAATTGCTTTTTGGATACAAGAAACAATACACGTGGTAGTGGCTGTCCTTCATACATACTTCTTCATGCTAAAGCATCTTTATGTGAACAAATGTTTGGATGGTTTTTTTCAGTCATTTAGATCGGTGAAATAGCTCTGTCAGTGCAGCTTAATGCTAATTAGAGTGATGTAAGGCAATTTAATATTTAATATTGTAATATAATTCTGCGTTCACCCAAGGATTCAATACACCAAGCTGTCTAAATTCTATATGACTGTATGTGTAATCATATCATAGGACTCTAAAAGCTCCATGTTACTTGTTGACCAAAAAAAAAAAAAAACCTTGGGGAGTGATCTTTTAAAGCAAGGGTCTCAAAGCATAACCTATGAGCTGCATGCTTGTAATTTTCTACAGCCTGAGTGAATATGTTATAGGAACCTAAGATATTGTCTATGCAAGGGCAGGGTATCAAGTACTCTGGATATGCATTGGCTTGACCATAGGAAGTGGTCTAGGAAAAAGGTGGCCTGGAGAGGCTGGTGACCAGGTTCTCCTGTTAACAGTGGACTTGGGTGCAGTTGGTATTTATGGTTTTAATAATTGCAGTGAAGCAATCAACAAATAATAATATTGACTGCATTTCATTATTTTAATTTTGATTGAGTGAAAATTGTACAATTTAAATTTGGGGGATGGGCTTGCCCTGATTCTTTACGCATTTTGGAGTGTGATCCTCAGCCAGAAAGAAATAGAATACTCTACCATATCTATTAGTCATGGACTACAGATTTCCAACATCTCTCT